>NW_015544165.1:520941-533607 GCF_001515605.1 Sinocyclocheilus anshuiensis
TCATATTTTTCAAACCACTGAAAGCTTAAGAGTCTGACCTTTGCAATGCATGTAGCCACTTTGATTAACAAAATATATTTTTTGTACTATGTACTGTAATATGTCACAAAGTTAGGCTTTGACTAAACTTGTACTATTGTACGAGAAGTCACCCCCGGACCCATATGAAAATAATATATGGATGCGGCATTTATGTCACTTTATTGTTTGCAACTTCATAAAGCATGCTGAGATTGTGGAAAAATACACATCATTATTTAGAGCAGATTCTCCTGATTAAAATGAGCATTTTAATCCATTTATATCTAAAGATTTTTCTCATGAATTTATAACACACATAAAACTGCAGAGGCACATGTAGCTTAGCAAAAAAGATCAAAGGTAGCTTTCATGTGATGTTTTCACTCGTAACTTGCCACAACATTATTTTCAGAAAATTCTCCAGATTAAAAGGAGCCCAAATTTACCATAATTCGTCGATTAGATACAAAGATATTCCTCATAGAGCTATAACACATAAAACCAGACAGGCACAGCAAAAAAACAAAACAAAACAAAAATAACACCTGCACCTTTCACGTGGCGTTTTTTTTCATAACTTCATGAAACATGCATTGATTGTGGAAAATTGCACGACATTATTTTCAGAAAATTCTCTCGATTAAAAAGAGTCCAAACTCACCATAAATTGTCCATTAGATCTAAAGATATTCCTTATGTTTGTTATAACACATAAAACCACTAAATAAAATCAAAGGTAATTTTCATGTGACATTTTCGTTCGTAATTTCATGAAACATGCATAGATTGTGGAAAATGGCACGTCATTATTTTTAGAAAATTCTCTCGATTAAAAAGAGCCCAAACTCACCATAATCTGTAATTTAGATCTAAAGATATTCATCATCGAAACCATACCTGCCTTTTGACTCTCCTTGCTACGGTTTTGGAGTTATGAGTCTTTATTTTTGTGTATGTCTCTCAGAAAACAGTTTTTAAAATGCCTCCAGGATGTCAAGGGCTAAACAAAAAGGCTTCTTTTGTTCCAAAATGCTGTAACTTTTAGATACTTGATTCTATCATCACAAAATTGGAATCGGATACAGCTAACATGTTGGGGAACATCACCAAAAAAGAATAACATTTTTCCCCTACCTTATTTCTTACCTGAGATATTGAATGTCAAATTTGAGTGTTCTGTGAGATATGCTCAGATTCATGAGCAGGACATTAATTTTTCTGTCCGGATTAAATTAGAAGTCATTGGCGAATATTAATTTCCCACAGCGGCACAACCTTGGTTACATTTTATTGAAAGATTGACTATGAAAACACTTTGTTTTCTTTAGAATAGCCTGCGTTTTCTTTAATAATAATGCAAAATAAGACCAGGGATACTTAAGAAAGCAAATTGCTTGCATTTTTATATTTTCTTTAAAATATAGAAACCAGTCGTTGTTATGAATTTGGTGACCGTTTCATTGTTCCTTGAAACTGATCTAGCGTTTGACAGTTTAGTAGCGTTTTAGGTGATTCTTAACTGGACACTGGCATGGATTTTCATTGCCAAATGTGAAGTTATTTTTTTTGTCCCCACACTTACAGCTGACACCAAACGAGGAAGCGTTTCTGCGGAATTATGCAGGCGTGGTGCACAGCCAGATGAGTCAGTTGCCACAGCACCCTATTGACCAGGGTAAGTCAACATTTACAGCCTGAACACCACAGGTCAAACCTCCACCCTTTACCATGAACACTCTTATTTATGGAGGTGCTGTAGTTCATATCACACTGGACATTGGAATATTAGAAGGATTATTGTCTTTCTTGATTGTTTAGTTTATAATTGGAAATGGTGTCATTAAAACTGTCATGCATGATAAGTTGACTCTAGATCATGTATAAATTGGATTTGAACTTGTGACAAAGGTGAAATAGGTATTTTGTAAAAGCTACCATGTGTTAAACAACTGACATAGCTATGTACATGGCTGTTGCCAAGGCAAATTTTGATTAAATTATTAGCATATTTAAACAGTGTTAAAAAAAAGTGTACATAAACAATTCTTAATATTTTAATTATATTTGTAGGGAGAGAGAAAGCGAGAGAGAAAATATTTATAATATGTATATACTTTAAACTCAATACTTCAATACTTTAAACAGTATTTCTTTATATTTTGGACAACATTGTGCTGTAGCTTGTTCCACAGGGAGGCGCTAGCACAATATAAATGTTTCAGGTAGGCAATTTAAATGCTACATTCTGTATATTGTAGGATAATTTCCTCTGATTTTAACTGAGATGATCAGCTGATCTATAGGTCTAAAGTGAAATAACTTCACTTAGTTGCATCGTATACCATAGTAAGAATGAAACTGTAATGCTCAGTCATACTAGGATGCATTAACTGAGCACCTTGTCATAGAGAACACATGCTTTCTGAAATGTTTTTTTTTTCCGACGGGAAAAAAGAAGTGTTAATGTTGTGAATAACTCTAGGTGTATAGAAGAATGGAGCACACATTTTGTTTTCATTAAATATGCATATGAGCCTGGTTGTTAGGCAAGGATACCAATGCTGTGCTCTTTTTGGAAGGATCTTCATAAATAATGCAGTAGCAGAAGAAAAATGGATGTAGATGTCAGTGTGTGTTGTGCTTCTGGGATTTTTCTAGCTCAAATTACTTCTTGTGCAGAGCTTTGTGTGTGTTTGCTCCAACATTAGGAAATATTCCATCGTTGATGAGCCAACATTTTGATGAGTGGTTTTTAAGATGTTGTGATGTTTCTAGAATAAGAAATGTAAATGGCAGCCCTTAGATGAAAGCGATCAGTAGACGCTTGTGGTCTCCTGCAGTATAATGAGGTTGAGATGAAAGGGAGAGCACACTTAATGGACAACACACGATGAAGTACAATAACCTTTGTTTAATGCACAGACAAGGAGGGGAATATGTTAGGGGAGTATCACCGAGATTAGTCCGTTTCTTTTAGGAGAAACTGTGACATCTCATTCTCTGGCGTACGATCTGTGTGAACCCTTAAATAAAGCATGTGCTAAAAATGCTAGAGGTCTGCTGAGGTGAACTGGAATGTGTTTAGTAGTAGTCACTTATTTTAGTTCAAATTAAAGGGATAATGTAGGATCACGACACAGCTATCTGAGGATTTAGCTAATGTAATATTGGAGCAAATGGATGTCACTTCATATCTACACATGCTAATGCTTTCTCACATCAGGCAAAATAGTGCCACATCTCAGGGGACTATACCGCAGTTATATACCGCACTATACCGAGATGAATCATTTACGTATCAAGTTGTCTCAGAGGGCTGCCTGTGTTTGCGTCCAACACCTTGGGAAATGAGTCACCCGGTGACTAGTATATCTGCAGATATGGCTATATTTGTTTCTCATAATTCTTACAAAAAAGATACATGCTATGTGGCTTTATATTTAAAGGTATGCATGATCTGTAGGCCTTTCAGATTTCTGGGGTAAATTAAAGGGCTGTTGTCTGTACAGTTAACAAGAACCATCTAATGAAAAGAGTTCATTTGTGTTTGCCACATTTGTGAGTATAATAGACTCGAACCACTGAGGCTGAACATTTCACTTTCACAATGGCTGTTCTCTCATGGGAATAAACTTTTTTTTTTCCACTCTTTTTTGGGAAAGAACTGTTTTGGCATGATCTTGCTGTTGTGAATGTGATCTCAGTATTTTTCCGAAGCTGGACAGGTTTGATTGATTTCTGATATTTGAAGGTGGTTTACACATCATATATAACACAACACACTCTTTTGACTACTCTGAACACCTTAGCAACAGCCTGGCAACCATCCACAACACCCAAGCATTGCGACAGTGAGTTTTGCACATGCAGCCACCACTCATTTTCTTCATAAGTGTACAAATATGGCATGTTTCCTCCTTCAGAAGCTCCAAACCTGCCACTTTCCCTGTTTACTAGTCTACGGATTAAACACATTTGCATTCGGGACCATCTAATTGGCTAATTAGCATAGATGCATATTCTAAATTTTGTAATGCAATTTTAATAATATCTAAGGCCTTGAAGTTTAGAGGATAAAACTGGTGTCTGGGGGAGGACGGTGGGCATAGGAGAACTTTGTGAGTTTAGGCAGCTCAAAGCCTCACACCACGCCAAGCAAACTCATTAACAGGCCTAAAGAAATATATGCAGCTAAAATGAAATGATCGGACTGTATGATTTTATTCATACAGTAATTAGGTGATGTTTGTGGGGGAAAAAATAAATAATTCTATATAAAAGTGATTATAAAATAATAAATATAAAACCAATAACATAAAAAATATACATTTAATATTATTATTATTATTATTATTATTATTAATATCATTAGTCATTTTTTTAATTATGCATAATATGATTTATGTAATTAGCTTTACATGTTATTTCTTAAATAATAAATAAATAATTTAGAAAAAGTGTAAAAAGAGAAAATAAATAACAGGGGTTTGTGATATTTAAATAAAAAGTCCAGTGCTTCATAAAATATATTTTTATTTTTTATTTACATTTTAAGGCTTATTAAAATCTAATAAGAAAAAAAAGCTGAAATATTCAACATGCAAAGATGTTGTAAAATGCACTGTATTTTTAAACATTTTGTTTTGTACTTGGGATAAATAATTTAGGTCACAAGTTTGGGAACCCCTATAATACTACTATTATTAATAATTATTATTTTTTTTGGATCCAAAAGAAGTGTGAGTGGCATGCCGGTCTCTGGCTGAACTCTGACCCTCATCATTGGATGAAAGCCGACAATGAGGCTGTGAGAGAGCATACCGCCCCTTTTGTGGAGGTCTTGGGGACTGAACAACAGAGCAAGTACAGTAAACAGTTTCCATGGTGATGGAATGGGTGGCGAGCGGGGTGGACAAGGACTTCGTGCTGGTGTGTGAATGAGGGAGAGGAACAGGTCTCATTAGAGGACCTTCAGTCAAACCGGATTGTTAATTACAGTCGGATCGTTTGGTCCTGTCTGTGTGACACAGCGTTTGAAAGGATGCTGCTCTTTTACGTCCCCCTTACAAGCCTTTATTGTCTTTGTTGTATAAGTGCCTGCTCTTTTAAAGAAGAGTTCAAAGCTATGCATTAGTTAGTTGTGTATTATCCATCTTTTAGACTGGCGCGGCCGAATCAACAGTCTTTTGTCTTGTGTCTGCTGGTATAATCCTCAAACGGTATAATCCCAGACTGCACTCCATCAGTGGACCGATGTGACACAGAGAGAGCACTTAAGACCCTTCATCACTAAACCAATGACTCATTGCCCAAAACACAGAAAACACCAATTTCTCTTAGCATGTGCAAACTACAAGCTATTTTTTAACTTCTATAAATAGACCTCATGATGGCTTGAATAAATTACTATTGCTACGTGGCTAAAATTAAAGAGCGTAAAAAAAAACATATAATGCTTTACATGATTAAATTCCTCCCAGGCTCTGGTATTTTAAGCCTAGCCCAAATATGTCCAGTTTTTGTGTTCATTGTAACAACCATTGGTTTGTTTGCCATCTGTGAACAGCATGTTTTTAGGTGGTCCACTGGCACAGCATAATAATGCAGTAGATGTTATAAAACAGCCTTGTCACCGTCCTGCTGTTCACATCCTCATCCTCTTCTGCTGGAGCAGATTGTGACCCGTTTCTAATTGCAGTAGTAATGGTCTAAAAGTCTATTTCCCCCGATAAGCAAATTAATGAGCCACAGAGCCTGCTTTAAAGAAATTTCACTGGCATGTGGAAGGGGGAAAGTAACACTGAGGGTCTGATGTTTGCTATACAGTGCTTCTAGGCATTGATAAAGCTTTTGAGATGTTTTTGTATACATCTCCTGACTTGTGCCTGTCCACAACTTTATCCCGGAGATCTTTTGACAGTGCCTTGCCACCCACAGTTGATTGTTTGCTTCAGTTGCACTACCAAGGACTGAAACGCTCCAGGAAAGCTATTTTCATGCTCAGCTAATCAAAATGACCACAGCTGATCACAGTTGAAAGTCAAATGGCTTTGTGTGCCATTGAGAAGGTGATTAGCTCCACCTGATTGAGTTTACAAGTCATTTTTAGGAGGGGGGTGATTCTGTTTTTTTCTGACATGTTGGTGTTATATCTTTCACTTGGATGTTATAAGTTGCACTGAGTAAATACAGCTGGATAAAACAAAAACTGTACGTCTTCATTTCAGGCTGCAAAGAAACAAAATGTGATTATTTTAAAGGGGGTGATTTTTTTTCTATACCCACTGTGTACAATCTATTACTTATTTTTTTAAATATAAGTTATTAAAAGTGTATTTAATATTTAGACCATTATGAAAAAAATAAAAGAAATATCTGGGATCATGAGTCATATTTTGGCTGGTTGGAGTCTTTGTCAATGTAAAAGTGTCTTGTGTGATGCATACAGAAGGGTGTGGGGGTGTATGTGTGGTTGTGTGTCAATCCCACACACTCACTACTCCTGATCCATCACTGCTGGCCATGTTTATACCACACTTCCTGAAATAACCCACTAATACCATATCTGCTATCTCAATCCCTCAGCCGTGATCTGCCTGCAATTATCTTTTTGAATGTGCCCCTAGAAGTGTGCCCCGTCTGGTCCATTATTACAGTATATTATTGCTATTATCAGATGATTTGTATGTGTGGGTTAAACAGTCTTTTTAACTATAGCTGTTAAACAGGGAAAATTGTAAAAAAAGAACCTAAAATCATACTGTGAGGGATTTTGATTTAAAGGTGCACTTTTTAATGTCAGTGTGTAATGCCACTGTAAAAATAAATTGTTTTTCTGTTTTGTTTTTAGTGTCTTTTCAGTTTTCCTTTTTGTTTAATTTTTCGTTAGTAATTGTTATTTATTATATTTGTTTTTTTTCTTGCCCCCCCTGACTCAAGAGTCAAATGTCGCCCATGAGTGTATTGTTGTTAAGAGGTTAAACAGGGCAGTACGGGAAGGCAGACAGCTGCTGTTTGTTCATAGGTGTTTGCTGCCTGCCGGATTGTGATGCAATCTGATTCTGAGCTGTTGCTAGGCGACGACTCATGGGGGCTCTGACGTCTGCAGCGCATTGGCTTGTGCTCCTGTGACACAGCGTGCGTCGCAGGGAGTGGCTCCACCATAATGAAGGCAGCCGGAAGATGGAGAGGGACATTTTCATCCACGGTCTCTCCATCCTCCCTTTCACACACATTCAGTTTAACTGTAAGGATTTTGAGAGCAGCCTGTTGGTGATTATAAAGCCTTGTCCTTGTCTTTGATCCCTCCTTACCATGATCGGACTGTTACGCAAGCATTATGCAACCCTAAGATGATGCAGGATCAAAGACATGCTGTTGATGGTTTAGTAGCCGAAGTCTCATGGCGTATACCCACTTCTTTATCAGTCGGAATTGCGTATACCCACTTCTAAATCCCCTCTGATGCGCATCATTCAGTAGTGTCCTGCATTAGCCAAAATCATGACAGTCCAGCATGTGAGTAGCTAATGCAATCGCATGTGAATAAATGCAAATATTCCCTAAAAACACCCAGTAAAGACAGTGATGTGGTCAGGACCGAGGCGTAAACACTCTCATGCAGTGTGTTTCATTCATACACAAAGCCGAAGGAGGATCTTGTGCAGAAAGTCCAAAACAGCTTCATAGAAGTAGTAACTTATGCCAGGAAACCCCTAATATGGATAAAGGCATCCAGCTATCACTGTGGCTAAAGCAATCTTTGCTGTAGCTAAGTTGAATAAAAAGAACGTTTTGACTGATGAAACGTGAAGACAATAAACACACGATTGCGACCATATATAGTTCATGTGTGTTTTTCAAGTAATCTCCAGGTAATAAAAAAGCATCTGAATAATGCAGTGCTAATTGACATAGCATTAATTACAGTTGGCTATAGAAACTAAAAAATATATGAAAAATAAAAATGGATCATAAAATGGTCATTAGGAAAATATAGAAAAAATATTATAGAATACAAATTATTGGTTATTGTCCAGCAGTGTATTTGATTTCTCAGCCAATTAAAAGTAAGAGATAATAAATAATAATAATAATAATAAACTGTCAATTAGACCAAAAAAAAGAAGGTATTATTATATTTGACATTTCTGTTCTGGCCAGAGGAGAACTGGAACCCCGACTGAGCCTGGTTTCTCCCAAGGTTTTTTCTCCATTCTGTCACCGATGGAGTTTTGGTTCCTTACCGCTGTCACCTCTGGCTTGCTTAGTTGGGGACACTTAATATCCAGCGATATTGTCGACTTGATTGCACATATACTATTTAAACTGAACTGTGCTGGATGATGATGACATGACTGAATTCAATGATGAACTGCCTTTAACTGAAAATTGAGTGTTTACTTTTGTCATTTTGCATTTGACACACTATTTTCTTATTTAATACTGTAAAGTTGCTTTGACACAATCTGTATTGTTAAAAGCGCTATATAAATAAAGGTGACTTGACTTGACTTGACTGTCCCCCTCACTTCTGAAATGATGGCTATGCTTCTGGGTCAGGGCTCGAAATTACCATTTGCCCATCACCGTATATCATGGGAGAAACAGTCAGTCACACATAGGAGTAGAGCTGCACAATTCTGGATAAATTGAGAATCACAATTCTTTTTTTTTTTTTCAAATAGAGATCATGATTCTCCCACGATTTTGAACAGACAGCTAAACAAAATAGCATGTAATTTACTAGAGGAGGTTCTGACAAAGTTAATTGCAGTCTATTTTTTTTTTTTATTTTTTTTATTTATTGCTAAATCTGCATCTCTTCTGTGGCTAATATTAATTTCATAATGATCCTAACTACGTGAAGTCAAGCAGCAGAAGTTAAGTGACTGTGTAAAAACTACTGGCCCATTTTGGGGTGAACTAGTTTTACATGTTACTCTTTATAACACAGGGCGTTCATCCTTTACTGGGCTGCTTAAAAAAATGGGGGAATAAATGAAGAGTATACCCACTTCTCAAGGCACCACTACACCACTGGCGTCATGTTTACTGTCTATACAGTGGAGTTTAATTTGGATGTATTTTTTTCTTTTTCAGGTTATTCAGAGATATTTCCCAAAAAGTATAAAAATGTGATTCTATGGCGCTTTTATTTTATTCTGCTGTAAGCTAAATCATCAGAAAGACTGAAATTAGACCCATTTTCAGTAGAATCAGACAGCATACAGCTTGTGAACAGGGTGTGAACCTTAAGTGTTTTCAGTAAGGTGCTAACACTCTCGTCTGAAGCTGAACTTCACTGTCTCTGTATGCTAATGTTTCTGTTTACTTTGAATCAGAAAAGAGTAATAAAGATTAGAATAAAGACTGTTCTTCTTTTGAGTGTTAATATTATAGGCAAATAAACGCATAAGAGATGTTGTTGTCTTGTAATGCCTAGTTTAAAGGAGTATTTATTTATATATGTATTGTATTTATTTATTTACTTATGGTTAAATATTTTTGTAATCCAAAAATTTGGGAACATTTCTAGAATATTGAATATTTCAAAACAAAGAAATTGCATTAAGGTCAAATGGCAGCATATTTAATACTAAGATGTTTATGTACTAAGATATTTTCAATTCTATTTTTCAGTCGAAATGCTTTGGTTATAATATCATCTTCATTTTCATTAGCGACTCCAACTATATTTGACAAATCTCCCTAAATATAGATCATTCAATTTCCGTTGTGTATAAATGTTCAACAGTCCCACAAATTGGCAACATTATGATGGATTTTCCTTGATTTGGAAGTTTCTTGTTCTTTTTGTTCTTGACCTTTACTGCATTTGTTTATAATTTGAAGGGTTTGTGGTTTTCAGTGCAGTACTTTTTAGTAAATATTTCAGTAGGGTTAAGTTTTGGATAAAATATCCTAATATTGCCAAATTCTACAGGAAAGTAAGGAGCATCATCAAAATACACTGGCCTTCGGTGAAGTACAAAGGGCACCTTTTATGTTGAGTGCGTGTCTTTTGTCTTTTGACAGTTATACAGAGTATCTTAAACTCCTGGAAAATTAAACTGGTCATTTCATGTAGAGGAAGTGGTGTGTCTGAGTTTGTGGGTTAGAGCAGTGTTTCCCAAACTTTTTGAAAGCATGGCACCCCTTTGTAGTGTTTTTTTTTCCCCCGGCACCCCAACCCAATTAAACTAAACGCACATGTGTACATACATATGAAATTAAATCCAGATGAGCAAACAACAAATGAAGCATAATCAGCTGTGGAACCAAATAAATAAGAAATGAATGTTTAAAAAAACTTCTAATATCACCTTAGATAAATGGCAGAAGTCAACAGGCGTTTCAAAATCCAAAATATTTTTTAAAACAGGCGCTTTTTCAAGTCGTTTTGAAACTCTTCTGCCATCGTCTTGTCTGTCTTACTTCACTCTTCTTTGTCAGCTTCTCCTCACAGGATAAATGAAATCTGATCTGTGATGCGACTGTCATTCGGCACGCTGCATTGAGCAGCCGCAGTCAGTTTTAATTTTAGTAAACTAATGATTTTTATTACTATAAAAAATCAAAACGACGTTGGGCAAGTGACATAACCGGTGTTGCGGCTTCCCACCGCTAAAACGGTCAACACCTTCTATTAGCAGCAACACGAATTTCGTGTCCTGTCAATCACTGCGTGAAATATAAAATTGAGCACGCACCATTACAAAGGGCGGAACTGAGCGGAGCAGATGGGGCGATTGTCTCCTGAGAACAATTGGCGGTAAATACATATTAAACTTTAAATAAGTATGAAATATATCAGTGTTATTTTTCCATTTTATTTTTCACGATTTATTTTCGTTTGGACATGTTCATATGTTGGTGTTTTGATATAGCCTATTTTTAAAATATATGCTGTAAAAGGTTATATGGTACAATAGTATTTTAGGTTATTTAAATTGGAAAAAAAGCTAAGATTCTGCGGCACCCCTAGCCAGTTGTCATGGCACCCACTTTGGGAACCACTGGGTTAGAGCACATGAAAGGCAGAGGAAATTATTAACATACCAGTTTAGAATAAAAAATTAGGTCCATAACTAAGACTGCCAAACATATAAGATATTGGGCTACATCATCTAGACACATGAGCACTTCCTGTGCAGCAATTCCTACATGACTTTCAAAATAATCCAGCCAGAGCTCAAGGTTTTGCTGTTTATGTTGTGTTTACACATTTGTGAGATTGCTATTAATCCTTCTTCATCTTGGGACAGCTGGACCTACAAATCCTGTTTACCTGGTTTGCAGGGGTTTGTTTTCCTTCCCCTGGTGGCATCGTTAATTCAGGATTGGAATTGATTAGCGCCTTCCCTCACTGAGAATCTGTCCCGAACCTGACTGAAATCACAAATGCTCTCATTCCTTCTTTAAACACCCCGCAGACTTCCCGCAATCTGCCGGTGACATTTTCATGTCTTTAGAGGACATCTCTCGCAGTGTTTGTTTTCCCAGAGTCCATATTTCAGATACGGACACTGGTAGATTTGGTTTATAGAAGCTTTTAGATGCATTTCTTATCAGTGTGGCACAGAAAACCCTAAGCAGTGGTTGGTACTGGGGGTGTTGTGTCTCATGCCACATGCTACAAAAGCAGATGCTGATTTAACCCTGACGTTAAGCTGTTTATGTGAACAAACTGAGGGCTATAGGTATCTGCTCTGTATTCATTATTACTATGATCTAGTTTGACTCTTATGAATGGACTCATTATGATAGACTGTGAACACCCATCCCCACAGTTCTCCAGGTCAGAGATCAGGGCAGTGGGAGTATGAATGTGTGAAATATTGATTTGAGGAGTCAGCGGGGTCAGTGCTGTTTAAAGAAGGCTCATCTTTACATCAGACTTTAGATACTTTGGCAATATCCGAAATAGCATACTGCTAACTTGCGGTATGCACTGAATACCCAGATGACCCACTAGCATGGCACCCCTTTGTAGTGTTTTTTTTTCCCACGGCACCCCAACCCAATTAAACTAAACGCACATGTGTACAATATATATGAAATTAAATCCAGATGAGCAAACAACAAATGAAGCATAATCAGCAGCTTGCATTTATTATGAATGCATCACAACAGACATAATATGAGGTGAAACAACCCATTCAAATTAACCATCTGTCTTTTACAACTGGATGACACATGTCAACAGACTGATTTGAACCATTTACTGTATGTGGGAATCATTGGAACAAAACACATTTAAAGACTGATAGTTAACTCTCTAAATAATAGTAAACGGCTCAAATTAATTTTTTTCTTTAGTTTCTCATTTGATTTGTTCAAACCTGACCGTATAACTTAAAAAAACGGCAACAGCACATTGACGGCGCATTCTGAGATAGATGGATATAATTTAGGGTTGAGACGGTGAGGAAAAGAGGGGGGTAGTTTTCCCTCTTTTCCTTGCTTTCCTTCCATTTTAAATAGCTTGTAAAAGCGCCCTGCTAATTTAATTTACAAATTAGCGCCAATTCCGCGTCAAGCAGTTGTTTGTTTTTAGTTCGTTTGAGTTTTCCCTCTTTTCCTTGCTTTCCTTCGCTATTAAATAGCTTAAAAGCGCTGTGCGCATTTTACTTTCACTTTCAA
>NW_015544165.1:533678-534979 GCF_001515605.1 Sinocyclocheilus anshuiensis
GTCAACAGGCGCTTCAAAATCCAAAATATTTTTTAAAACAGGCGCTTTTTCAAGTCGTTTTGAAACTCTTCTGCCATCGTCTTGTCTGTCTTACTTCACTCTTCTTTGTCAGCTTCTCCTCACAGGATAAATGAAATCTGATCTGTGATGCGACTGTCATTCGGCACGCTGCATTGAGCAGCCGCAGTCAGTTTTAATTTTAGTAAACTAATGATTTTTATTACTATAAAAAATCAAAACGACGTTGGGCAAGTGACATAACCGGTGTTGCGGCTTCCCACCGCTAAAACGGTCAACACCTTCTATTAGCAGCAACACGAATTTCGTGTCCTGTCAATCACTGCGTGAAATATAAAATTGAGCACGCACCATTACAAAGGGCGGAACTGAGCGGAGCAGATGGGGCGATTGTCTCCTGAGAACAATTGGCGGTAAATACATATTAAACTTTAAATAAGTATGAAATATATCAGTGTTATTTTTCCATTTTATTTTTCACGATTTATTTTCGTTTGGACATGTTCATATGTTGGTGTTTTGATATAGCCTATTTTTAAAATATATGCTGTAAAAGGTTATATGGTACGATGGTATTTTAGGTTATTTAAATTTAATTCGGCATCAGTTGCTTGAATTCAATTCAGGCAACAACAAAATACAACGTAGAACATATTATGCCTAATATAAATAAATAACAAATAACTTACACAAAGTTTAGGTAGCTTATACAAAACTAAAGATCAGTAAACACTGTGGAACCAAATAAATAAGAAACACTACGTTTATAAGCAAAACAAATAAGAAAGATTGGAAACATGGCATACTTGATGTAGAATTATATATATATATATATATATATATATATAGTTTAAATACATTTAAATCAGCAAACACTGTGGAACCAAATAAATAAGAAATGAATGTTTAAAAAAACTTCCAGTCAATAGGCTTTTCAAAATCTAAAATATTGCCAAACAGGCGCCTTTGCATTTCCTTTCGAAACAATCTTCTGCCATCGTCTTGTCTTTCTCACCTCACTCTTGTCAGTCAGCTCAACTCACTGTCCTCACGTCATAAATAAAATCTGACTCCTGCTCCGTGGTGCACTGTCGTTCGTGCACGGTTCGGCACACTGCATTGAGCGTTTAGTTTTTTAAAGTATCTGTCCTCTAACTGAACTTTTTTAAAGTATCTGTCCTCTAACTGAACTAGGCTAAATTATTTTTGTTACTATAAAAAAATCTAAACTACGGTGGGGGGTGGAGCCGCGGTAGGCAAATGACATAACCGGTTTTGTGGCT
>NW_015544165.1:535110-550958 GCF_001515605.1 Sinocyclocheilus anshuiensis
AAGAAAAACGAATAAGAAAGATTGGAGACACGGCATACTTGATATATATAATTTTTTACTTTTCATATATATATATATATGAAAATATATATATACAGTTTAAATACATTTAAATCAGCAAACACTGTGGAACCAAATAAATAAGAAATGAATGTTTAAAAAAACTTCTAATATCACCTTAGATAAATGGCAGAAGTCAACAGGCGTTTCAAAATCCAAAATATTTTTTAAAACAGGCGCTTTTTCAAGTCGTTTTGAAACTCTTCTGCCATCGTCTTGTCTGTCTTACTTCACTCTTCTTTGTCAGCTTCTCCTCACAGGATAAATGAAATCTGATCTGTGATGCGACTGTCATTCGGCACGCTGCATTGAGCAGCCGCAGTCAGTTTTAATTTTAGTAAACTAATGATTTTTATTACTATAAAAAATCAAAACGACGTTGGGCAAGTGACATAACCGGTGTTGCGGCTTCCCACCGCTAAAACGGTCAACACCTTCTATTAGCAGCAACACGAATTTCGTGTCCTGTCAATCACTGCGTGAAATATAAAATTGAGCACGCACCATTACAAAGGGCGGAACTGAGCGGAGCAGATGGGGCGATTGTCTCCTGAGAACAATTGGCGGTAAATACATATTAAACTTTAAATAAGTATGAAATATATCAGTGTTATTTTTCCATTTTATTTTTCACGATTTATTTTCGTTTGGACATGTTCATATGTTGGTGTTTTGATATAGCCTATTTTTAAAATATATGCTGTAAAAGGTTATATGGTACAATAGTATTTTAGGTTATTTAAATTGGAAAAAAAGCTAAGATTCTGCGGCACCCCTAGCCAGTTGTCATGGCACCCACTTTGGGAACCACTGGGTTAGAGCACATGAAAGGCAGAGGAAATTATTAACATACCAGTTTAGAATAAAAAATTAGGTCCATAACTAAGACTGCCAAACATATAAGATATTGGGCTACATCATCTAGACACATGAGCACTTCCTGTGCAGCAATTCCTACATGACTTTCAAAATAATCCAGCCAGAGCTCAAGGTTTTGCTGTTTATGTTGTGTTTACACATTTGTGAGATTGCTATTAATCCTTCTTCATCTTGGGACAGCTGGACCTACAAATCCTGTTTACCTGGTTTGCAGGGGTTTGTTTTCCTTCCCCTGGTGGCATCGTTAATTCAGGATTGGAATTGATTAGCGCCTTCCCTCACTGAGAATCTGTCCCGAACCTGACTGAAATCACAAATGCTCTCATTCCTTCTTTAAACACCCCGCAGACTTCCCGCAATCTGCCGGTGACATTTTCATGTCTTTAGAGGACATCTCTCGCAGTGTTTGTTTTCCCAGAGTCCATATTTCAGATACGGACACTGGTAGATTTGGTTTATAGAAGCTTTTAGATGCATTTCTTATCAGTGTGGCACAGAAAACCCTAAGCAGTGGTTGGTACTGGGGGTGTTGTGTCTCATGCCACATGCTACAAAAGCAGATGCTGATTTAACCCTGACGTTAAGCTGTTTATGTGAACAAACTGAGGGCTATAGGTATCTGCTCTGTATTCATTATTACTATGATCTAGTTTGACTCTTATGAATGGACTCATTATGATAGACTGTGAACACCCATCCCCACAGTTCTCCAGGTCAGAGATCAGGGCAGTGGGAGTATGAATGTGTGAAATATTGATTTGAGGAGTCAGCGGGGTCAGTGCTGTTTAAAGAAGGCTCATCTTTACATCAGACTTTAGATACTTTGGCAATATCCGAAATAGCATACTGCTAACTTGCGGTATGCACTGAATACCCAGATGACCCACTACATTGAGCAACAATTTTCCATAATACTTCTACATACGTTTAAATGTATGCATTTCAGCCGTTCATGCATTCAGTATGACTTGAACTCATGAGTTTGGGGTTGCTAGTGAGTGACATGTTTTAATGCGCTTGGCTTTGTTATATAACCAGAATGTCAGTAATTAAGACATTTTTACTTGGACTAAAAAATACAAAATAGTGAACAACAGATGTTCTACATCGTACTGTTCTAAATGTTTACCATTTCATATTGTATGCATGTTTTACATGCTATCTAAAAAAAATTGTATGAAGTATTCGCTGTATACTGTACAGTATGCAGTATGTCTCCATTCAGAACATAACCCTATATTATTGTTGTTTTTTTATTTATCCCAGTGTTGCTGTAATTTTTCTGACTGGAGTGTTTGTAAGGCAGACAATTGTAAGGCATTGTCTGAGTTTAATTACACACCACACAGCCTGCATGCTCTTCAGCCATTATATCATTGTGTGCTGCCATTGAACGAGCTCACGTAATTTGCTCTGTTGTGAAGATTACATTTTCCTTACCTAATAAAGCTGTTAGGATAATAGCCTGGAGAGTGGCTGTATTTATTTTATGTGTAGTACTTTGTACAATACGAATAGTCTTGAAATAAGTAATCTTCTCAGAGCATTATTTCATTTTTGACTGAAAATTTCTGTTTGTAGTTACTTTAAACATATATATATTTATAATAAAATATGTATTATTGTTATTATTATCTGTAATATTCTGTTAATTAAAAAAAATATTTATACATTTCATGTAAAATATTCGTAATCACTTTTGTTTGTTTTTTTCCCCCGCAGGAGCTGAGGATGTGGTGATGGCCTTCTCAAGATCAGAGACTGAGGACAGGAGACAGTGAGCTCTCGCCATGCCAAGTCACTACAGCTGAACACAACACAACACTGTTGACTGATGGAGAGGGCGGAGCCTGAGATGAGAGAGGGGCGGGGCTCTGCTGCATGCCAGTTGCCCCACTTCCCTTCTCTTCCCCATTCCCCTCTTCTTCCTCACACTAACTGTACACTATTGGGCCCCGCGGCCGCACTACCTGATGACTTAAAGCAAATGAGTCAGAAAGAGTCCTGGCGGGTAAATATTAGATTTGGGTATTAAATTTAGTGTTTGCATCATCCTTCCATAATGGCGTTTTATATTTGTTGCCATGAGAGACTTAATGGACCAAGAGCTTCATTTGTCTGGTCAAAAAGAATATAAATCGCCTTATGGGTTATGTTATTACAAACAATTTTCTTTTTCGGTGTATGTAGTTTCTTGTTTTTATTGTCCACAGGATCCTGCAGGTAGATTCTTTTTTCTTCTTCTTTTTTTTTACTATATTATTTTCAGGGTTTTTGATTGTTTAGTAATCGTTCGCATCATAATTTCATCAAAAAAAACATTAAAGTTGTTGTGGGGGATACTGAATTGTCAAAATGGACGAGGCCCGTACACACTCCCAGAATGATGTACACAAATGGCCTGATGTTTCATGATCTCTTTTTTTTCGATGTTTGGATTAATGTGAAATTTCATAGCCTTTTTTGTACACAACGTGAGAAAAAAGTAGAAAAGTGAACGAGTCGTGCCAGCTGTGTTTTTATGTAAAATATTTCTAAAGGTATCTAATGAATGTCTTGGGTCCTTATTTATTTTTTCAATGTCTTAAAATGTAGACAGACACAGACCCCTTTTAAACTACAGTCCTGATTTGTAACCAAGTTTTAATACAAATGACTTGAGAAACTGTAATAACAACAAATTTACATGTCATATGGAAAGCCTCAGCCTTAAGCGGTGTAACAGGACGTGCCATACTCGGATGTGAGTATGTGTCAGCATATATTTGATTGAGTGGTGCTAACGAAACACTTTTTTTATTTTTTTTTCTAATTGAAGTCGAAGATGAATATAAGCTTGTGTGAATTCAGAGCATGCTAAACGTCCTGCAATAACTTAATGAAAACCAAACCTTTTTTCTATTAGGAGTTCAATTAAATCGATTTTGTGTTTTGGCCTCTGACCTTTTTGGTAACATTATTTCATGTTCAGTATTTAATGTGTATTCATGTTTTGTTAACTTGCTTAACATAATTATTGTATCTTAGTGTTTTGAAATGACGCATGCCTGCATTGTGGTCTCTGGTGTATGTTCAAGTAGCTCTGTAATGGTCACAAGAGCCTTGATGCTTTAAACATCAGTGTGCACCTCTTTTTAATCTGTGGATGTAAGTCCTTTAATGAAAATGGCTTTTATAGTTCTCGCTAATATCAGCAATAAGTATTTGATTGAATGTCTTCAGTCATCAAGATTACTTGTCCATGTGACAGCTGCATTATGACAGGAACATGCATTTGATTTCTTTTTAACTGTAAATCTTTATTTTGCCTATGCATTGTTTTTTGTTTTTTTTGTTTTTTTACATCAGAAGCACACAATCGTGTCTAACACACACTCATTTCAGGTTGGGTTTGTGGCCTTTGAGCTTTGCATCCATTGAATGTCACTCTGGATTCTTGTTTAATTCATTGGCTTCACTGCATATTGTCTGTACTCGCTTGAGCTGTTAAACTATTTAATGTGAATTGCTTTTTTATTGTTTTAAATTCAATTGAATGGTTGTTTTATGCCGTATGGCTGTGTCGAGCTCATCCCTTAACTTAAATGCGTCCGAAATATATACCAACTGAACCATTAAAGGAGTTGAAAACTGCCTGTTGTATTGAATGTTTTTGTTTCAATTGGCATTTATTCTGAAATCATGAAGTATGAAGGACTGCGGTGTGTTTTGAATTTTCTGCTTGTGAGATAAGAACTACTGTAAGCTGGAGGAAGATCTCATAATAAGGGCATATTTTGCCTCTCTTTATGGGATTATCTGGAATCTGCTCGAGTTCTGATAAGATACCAGCATAAGAAAAACAAGCAAGGACACAATAGATTATGGATGTGCAAAAAATGTTTTAAACATAAATACACGTGCAGATCATCATACAATTTTGTAAGTCATGTTGTATGTTTCCTGTTAGGGTTTTAAAACAAGCAAATAAAACAAACAAATGAATCGTTAATAAAACTGTAACACTTTAGAATAATGATCCGTTGTTAACAAGTAATTCATTGGTTATTCTTTATTAATTGGTCATAGTTCGCAAGTAGTTCTCAATGAGGATATATTTTTTTAGTAATTATCAAATATCTAATAAGGAACTACCTTTGTCCTAAATTTGCTACTACTTACTGCTTAGTTAATCTTGCTTCTCTATTAGTTAATAGTATTAAGTTAAGTGTTAATGTAGTACTACCTATTACTTCCTGCATAGTTACTTGTTAACAACGGACCATTATTCTAAAGTGTTACCACCTTATGCTGCATGATATCCACTAGAATGTGCCATTTTTAACTATTTAGAGGGCAATGTTATATCCAAACCATATTTACAGACCAGCAATTATTTCAAAGGTAGTTTATGCCAAATCAAATTAAATTATTATTTTATTTAGGTATTTTAAAACCTAAAAATGTTTTATTGCATTTTAACATTTGCCCTTTCATTTTAATATTGGCAGTATTGAAATATTCATCAATATATAATTAATTTTTATTTATTTTTCAGTGAACGTGTATGACTCTAAATACATCATTTGGGGGAAATGAGATTGGAACTCTTGTTTCAAAGTGAAAATAAACATTTGTGATTTGGTTCTCTTAATCACTATCATTCACAATAATACTAGGCAGTGACTTAGTGTGCATAACTGTATAGTATTTTGAAGCCAAAAGTGAGGGTACAGTATACAGGCTTGTGCTAACTGCAGACTGTGATCTGTTTCCCCATTCTGATTACATGAGTTCCCCATATAATAACCAACATCTGTTCAGTGCTTCTCCCACCATCTTCCACAGATGTCAATTCCTGTGATTTAGAGGAGTCTGGCTGTGGGAACGAAGCACCAGCTGCTGTGGAATTTAAATGGGTATGCATCATCCTCAATTGGATCACCATTTTCAGAGCATGACACTGACACACAGCTCTGTCACCTGACTAGATGAATGTGCACCCATCCCAGATCCATTAGATGCAAAGTGTTTTACCCCTCGGTCCCTTTCCTTCTGCCTGAAACCGTACGTTCATCTCAGATCTGTGCAATATGAAGCCACTTGCCCTAAAACGTAGCTTGAATATTCATGATGTCTGTTTAGAGAAAGTTGGCTAATGGTTTGAAGGCATACTGTAAGCTCGGAATGGAGCCCAGCCTTTTGGCTGATTTAAAAAGCTGTGCTAATTCTGTCTGGGGAGATATGAGTGCAAAATGAAGGCCATGATGTGTTACAGCAGCACAATAGAGTCTATAACCATCTTTGAACCTTTTAAGGAACTTTACAAGTGCAGTTCACTGAGAAACAAACAAAATGAGACCCAAAAGCAAAGTTGAAGGAAGTACACAATTCCTGAATTAAAGTGCAGAATGCAGATACCCTGATCAAGTATTTCTCAGTAAAACTATAAATACTTATTTTAGATTTCTATACTGTTATATAAGTACACAACTATTTACTTTTGAGCGTGTTTAGATATCAATAACCAACTTTTATTCTTTTTTAAATGGTTGAAATAGGTTAACGCTCAGTATTATTAGGAATTATTATAATTCATCTTGAGGATAATATTATTTCTGGTTCTTGGCTCATTTTGAGTTGAACAATACGAACTCGGCGAACGGTTAACATTAAGTTATGCATATAACAACTGCACAGATGTCCTCCACAGACACTCCTCTAAACAAAGCCCATTATGTCACCATGCCCCTTGTTGAGTGCGCACACACCCCTGTAGGCAGAGCCAACCCTTTACTCTTATATGCAATTGAAATCGCTTCCACAATCCAATGTGAAAGACTCTGTTCAGACAGCGGCTTCCCCCGAACTGGGTTGGCAAAACATACAAACAGCTGATCAGAAGAACGCACGGCCTGCGTCTGCTCTATGTACCTGCGTAGAACTCGCAGAGAACACAAAGCATGAAGCTTCCTGTCTTCCTCAGAGTCAATAGAGAGGTTTGACAGGGCGGGCAGCTCAAATGGGAGTGCACTATATGCCCCTAATAAGACTTTATGCATATACGCCGCGTTTGGGTGCAACACCACCCTCGACCCATCCAACACAAACTGGATGCGCGTGGGATACACTGACAGCAGCAGGGCTGTTTTATAAGACAACATCCTTACATCCAAGGATTCTAACAGCTCCAATGGAGGTTCACACATAACCTCCAGAACCACAATCAGGTCCTATGACGGGACCATTGATTTTGTAACGGGCCTCAGAAGCCGCGTCCCTTTAAGAAACTGAGTGGCAAGTGGGTGCGCGCTTGGCACAGCACCATATATGCCCTCATGACAGGCCAATCTGGCCACTATCTCCAATATCTCCAACAATTCCTGCAGAATATATGTAAATATCTTCAAATATGCGCCACTTCAACATGTAAAGCCCCCTTGTTGATGGTTCCCTAGTGCTCTGAATTGCAGCCACTACATTGATAGGGAGCCCCGCTGCCATCAGATTCTCCCTCTCAGTCCACAGCTCCAGTCGAGGATGCAGAATCTTGGTAATGGCTTGGTAAGTCTGCAGCAAGGACATAGAGCTCAACACTCTAGCCGTGCAGGCTTGATCACTATAAATCCTGCCGAGCTGTTTGTATGAGAACCGGCAAGGACCCGTTGGGAGAGTGGGTACCTGTGATACCACTATTTTGTGTGGGCGCCAGGTTTGCAGCAAGAGAATGTTCCATTGGGGGGGCAGACACCATCCCTGCTTCCCCCACTCCTTCGAACTCCGTAAACTTTTTGGACTTGGCACCGGAGGAGGGGGTGACATGGGCTTCAGCCACGAAGATGTGAGCTCTGCCACAAAATCTGGATAAAGCGGCAAGCGTGTCCTTACCACTGTCTGCACCAGAGACAAATAGAACCCGCCGAACCACAAGCTTTTCTGTACCTGCCATTCTCCGGTATAGATCAATGAAGAGATCCTCTACTGTCTCACTTCCACCCACCGCTTGGAGGGCGAGGGAGAAACTGGGATTTGCCCTGGTTGAAAAATGTTGTCAGAGAACTTTTTGCCCGCATCAAGCGAGACAGATTCATCGTCACGACACCCAAAATCCTGATGAAACTCAGGAGCAATCAGAGGAACACCCCTGTCCTCCTCTGCTTCCTCCAAAACGGCTAGAGCCGCATCTGGATCAGCCCCTGAGGACAAAAGCAGACTGTGCCACTGCCCCAACAAGCACACGCCGCTCGAGCATGGAACGACGGAACTGCCGGCAATGCACAGATGCTCCGTGGTTGGAGAGAGCCAACTTAGCGTGGACAATACCAAAACACACCAGACAGTGCTCGTGAGTATCCTTTACAGACAGTAAATACCCACATGCCATAGGACAGGGGCGAGAACCTTTCTTGTGCTGAGACATCTTGCTTGAAAAGAGTTAATTAGCCCTTGTTAGCGGAGCTAAACTTGAGCTAAAACCCTTTTTTTTTTTTTATTTCGCCTTAGCTTCAACAAGAATCACCACCGTGGGCTCTTTCTTGTGAAAAATGTGGCATGATAGTATCCTAGCAGTGCGGTGAAGAGCTGAAGAACAAAGGGAATGATGCATGTGACTGCATTTGTATGCTGTGGGCAGGTAGCCCCACCCATATCGTCATGCGTCATTGGCCTTTCAGGCATGAATAAAGGTGTCTTCAGCGAATAGCGTGAGAGCGCGATATCCCATAGTCATGTATTGTACCGAGTGAACCGACTGAATGAGAACTTGAGACTCGCTTCGACCGGATGATGGAATCAATTGCACAAGCCAAATTCATAAATTAATCATCTATTTGATTCGTGAACCTGTTCAATCGGCACATTGAAAGAAATCTGTTCAAAAGAACAATTCGTTCACGAATCGGACATAGCTATCACGTCAGTTTCTTCCCTTCTGAATAACAAAGAACTGAACAATTTTTAGGTAAAAAGTAGTGTAGTAAAAGGAAATTTGGAAAATATACAAAAAATCTCCTACACTACTGTAATGAA
This sequence comes from Sinocyclocheilus anshuiensis, assembly GCF_001515605.1. Taxonomy (NCBI): domain Eukaryota; kingdom Metazoa; phylum Chordata; class Actinopteri; order Cypriniformes; family Cyprinidae; genus Sinocyclocheilus; species Sinocyclocheilus anshuiensis. Next base: position 544,057 of record NW_015544165.1, read on the forward strand.
TTAAAAAAAAGCTTTTGCAAGAACTCTACGGTCAATTGTTTCTCCAGTAACCCCATCATAAAGGTAAATATACTATATTACATAGTTGGAATTAAACTGCCAAATTGTAAACTAACCAGAAGCCTAAACAAAAAGTGTTCATCTTCTGAAAAGCATTATAATGAAAATTTCCACCTTATTTTGATGTAAGAACAGGCATGCCCATTTCCGGTGTCATTTGCCTAGTTATTTTACCTGTACGAAAAGTCTGTTATGCTGCTTGAACTGGTATTTTTATTATATTATTTTAATTAATCATTATAATTATAAACACACCGGTTTGTATTGCAAATACCGTTTACTGCTCATTGTTATTTTTCTAGTTATTTAACTATAGCGGCTAATGGATTGGAAGTCATGCACATTCAAAGAAAATAGTTTAGGCTACTTGCACGTTGCAAAATAAAGGTAGCTAGATCACTGCAAAATCTCATATTATTAGAGCCAGGTGAATATTTGCCCACGGGTTGAGCTTATTTAATAAGCTGTCGTAGAAAGCAGGACTCAACATGTTAGCTTGAACTATCTCCTTCTGGCAATAATTTCACAGCTTAATTCAAAGACACTTTCAAACGACCTGAAAACGCTGACATGCTCAGACTACTCCACACCTCAGCTCATGTTTCCACTCATATCCAGTGATGATATTCAAGCAATATCACGCTCACAGTTGTAAATCCGCAAGGTAAATCACATCTGAAGCTTTCTGTGATGAGTTAAACATTGCTGCTTTCACTTCATGCACGCCTCTTCATTGTTTTCAGCCATATACTTTACAGATTTGGCTGATATTAATGAGTCATATGTGGGTGGAGAGCTTCACTCTGAGTCTCCTGTCCTCAAACTGCTCTCTGTTTAAATGAGTAGCCAGAATTCAACCCATACTGATTAATCCTGGGTGACGTCTGCATTCATTTGTGCCTTATCACAAAGAGCACATTAGTCTGACCATCTGCTGCAAGTTATTTCTTCAATAATTAAAAGGATAACTTAGTTTTAACAATCACTATGCTGCATTTAATTTTGATTCTGTTTAATTTGAGTTACCAGTTGTCGTTCTAGTCTAGTTAGAATCCGCTTACAGTTATAGAATTAGAATTATTTATCTACTGACATTTGTACACTTTCATCAAATGAACAGCAGGCATAAATTGGATCAATAATAGCCACAGGTGGAAATCATGAAATTACAATAGACATTTTGTTGGTCAACAAGCATATCTCAACCAATGAAATGAGAAAGGATACTTTCACAATATATTGGTGCCACTTCAATTGCTTTCCTTTTTTAAAATGGTAAAATATGTTTTAAGCCAAGACACTGCAGGCTTTGTTTTTTCATGCATTGGCTAATTTTTATATTTTGGGGTTATTTTGCTTCCATAACTTGTCTTCTTTCAGACTAGTGTAAAGAAAACATCCAAAATACACAATATATGTGTTTTATTATTTGTGTCCATAAATGTCAGTTGCAACACTTATTCTTTAATAGCCATTTTCTCAAAATACATTTTTTAACCTCATGTGGAAAGATTTCCTCTTCAACACTTACATGCACCAAATAGCTTTATTCCTATATATATTCACAGAAATTGTCACAGAAGCAATGCACACATAAACTGACGCTGTTTCAGGTTCATTTTAGCACTACAGACTATATTATAAGCAATTATATGAAGCATTCAGTATGGTGTCCATCATTCCTGGTGTTTTCATTATGAGTCCTGTCCAACTATGGCCTTCTCATACACCCATCTGTCTCCTGCTTTTGCCATCAGGATGTCATCCCACCTCCACCGGAGGTCTGAAATGTGCGTGGGAAAATAAGCATATCATTGAAAAATAGAAAAACAGTGGATAGGAGATATATAGTTGAGGTTATTGCCCATATGGCCATATAAAACAAAGTTTCCTTTGAAAGCTTTTCACCAGTATCAGTTCTATCGCTTATGTGAGCACTAATAGAAAAGAATGTGTTGATAATGTCAGAGCCAGTAACATCTCATTTAGCTTGTCCTGTGGTTGCCATAGATACCGCACATTGCATGCTAATTATGCAGCGGTCAGGCTGCAGCCGAAGGTCTGAGTCTTTTATTAACCTGAATTTTTGTTCCAGGAACTCCACAGGGACACACTTCTGCTCAATCAGTTGTGTGTTGACGGAGCAGGATAACATGAGATATGCTCATTAATTAGAGCTGATAGCAGTATGTCAGCTCACACATATTTACTGCTATTATAAGATCCAGTGTGTGCGTTACTAGGCAATCTTTATATAGCCTTGAACATTTGGAGCTTCAGGCACATAAGAAGATCGTGTGATGCCATCAGTGTCTGTCAAGATGACTAAATGTGCTTGTTTAAGGATTATAATATTCAGTCATGATGACCATATCAGCATTTAGAAACCTTTCTTAATCTGTGGGACATTTTTTATCTTGATTTGAGAGGCGGGATCTTGGTCTCTTTAGGATCACGTCTCTACTTTTTATGGCTCCTTGAGGGACGAGTCTGGAAACTGTTTTTAAGAGAAACTTAAGCCTTGATATTGGCTACATATACACATTTAAATACACAAATGTTGTGTTTGTTTGTTAGTGTTAGACAAGAGGTAATAATTAAATAAGTAATAATAAATAAATAAATTGAATTCATAACGGAAAGTCATATTTAAAGTCATATTAAAGTTATATTAAAAATAAATTAATAAAATAACAGTAATATACACCTTCCATTTGACTTTATTAAATATACTAGGTTTAATTGTATATGCAGGTGTGTTATATTCTATAGAACTTGCTTGTATTTGTACAAGCAGCCATTCTTTTCTTAGCATAGAAAACATTTCTAAATTGCTTTTTCAAAATGTAGATAAACACAATAAGAGTCCAGCATTTGGTTCAAAATAAATAAATAAAATAATATAACTGATCAAATAAAAGTAAAATGGTTGGTTAAAAAAAAAAGTCAAATAGATTTGAGTAATCCAGAGAACTGGAAGTTGCTACACTGTAAAAATGGATTTTTCAAAGTTGTAAATAAAGATTATTGGAGTATGTTATACAAATACTATTTAAATCTTTCTACTTAAAAATGTAATGTTTAATTCAGTGTGTTGTTTGCATTTTTGTTTGTAATTATTTGTCAAATTTACCAGCAATTTTAATTGATAAAAAAATAAAAACTGAAAATTTACCATAGTGAAAATTGTTTCTACACCAAATTTTCACAAAGTTTCTAGTTGTGCTGAGGCGCAGACAGTGACTTGCGAGTGTTCCAGAATCTGCCGATAGTGCTGGAGTTTCTAATTGATTTAGTTCTTAAAACACACAAAACATGTATTTCTAGCTCTAACTACTTTTATTTTTACACAGCATCTTAAAAATGCAGGGGCTCATGCGTTTGTACACAGACCAACAAATAAAAACACTGCAATACAAGAACATGGACTTCAGTCGACTGAACTAGAATCAGCAACTCTCTTCTCAATCTGTTATACATCACATTTGTCTAAGAGGTAGACCTGGCCCTAGACTAGATCAGCTGATGCTTTTGTGCGAGACAGAGTGGTTCTGGTGAGGGCAGGACGGGCATGCAGTGACTCAGCAGACTCAAGCATCCATCACTCCACAGGCAGCCAGCGCTGAGGAACCTGCTGTTCTTTGACTCGTGGCTGATGATCTCCTGCTGGGCACAGCCACAGTGCTGCTGAACTCAATCTGACAGCTTCCTCCAAAACGCTTTCTTGTTGCATTCCAGTGCCATAGATGTTTTTGGCCTAGGATGAACGCAGCCTCTTTGAATCCTCGTAGCGCGTCATTTGAATCAGGAGCTGGAAGAGATGGGTAAATAATTCATCCAGCCATGTATGCCTTCTCCTGAGTAAATAAGGGTGCAGCTCTGCCTGCCGACCATTAGTGGTGTGTTTTTTTAGCCTAGCATTATGAGTCAAAGTTCAGAGAGTTTGTGTTGAAGGAAGTGAAAGAGCAGGTGTTCTGACGATTTGTGCTACCCTGTCAGATTTTGCTACCTCCCATTAAAACAGATGGTAGCATAATTCGATAGCGAAAAGTGCTACCTATCAGATTTTGCTTCCAGCATGATATTAATAAGGTGTGAGGCTTTATTAACATGTACACCTACCCCAACCCTAAACCTACCCTTACAGTAGGATAAATACAGTGTTGGTAGCATAATCTGATAGTTAGCATTATTTGTCAGAACACCTGTTTTTTTACTGTATCACCTTTGGGTTTTTTTTATATGTCCCAGTGTTTTTTAGACATTTTTAATCCAGGATTCTTTGATGAAGACCAGCATTAATTTAGAAAGCTTTTATTAGAAACATTTTGTAATGTTATACTGCCACTTTTGATCAATATTAATGCATCCTTACTGAGTAAAATTATTTTCTTTCTTTTCTTTTTCTTTCAAAATAATCTTACTGACCCACAAACTTTGTAATAGTGGTGTATTAGATGTTAAAGTTGGCATAAAATACAAATGGAGTCTATTCACCTACTTTTTTGCACATTTATTTGTGAATGATTAATTTTTTGCATGTTATTCCAAAGAAAGAAAAATGTATTTTTATAATCTTTAATCATAATGTGCTGATGTCACTTAGGCTGCACAGGTTGTTGGTTATTTTCCTGTTCACTCGGAAATACAGCACATCACAAAGGAAAATGGGTTGAGAATTGCAGTTCACACTGATTTTAAAGGGGTCATATGATGCGATTTCAAGTTTTCCTTTCTCTTTGGAGTGTTACAAGCTGATTGTGCATAGATAAGATCCCTGAAGTTGCACACGCGCGTGTGTGTGTGAGAGAGAGAGACACAGGGTCACATCACAGTGGAGTCAGCTGTCTTAACCGTGGTTTGTGTACTGCAAACACATACCAGCTTCATCACTGTCTGTCACGCGACTCTGTTCCCCTTTCGGGCTTGAACTGATGGTAAAACTAATGACATTATTTACTGTCTTTACATTTATTTTGAAAGCTGAAGCTCGCGATTATGGTAAGGGGCGTTACATTTCCGACGAGTGCTTGCGGTGTTCGGCCAATCACAATGCACTGGGTCAGCTGGCCAATCAGAGCAGACTGCGCTTGTCGGAAGGAGGGACTTTGTAGAAAACGAAGCGTTTGAGAGAGGCGGGGCATAGAGGACCTACAATAATGTACAGTATTTGAAAAATAATGTGTTTTTTTAACATTAAAGCATGTGAACATATTCTGTTACACCAAATACACAAAATAATGATCTTTAAAAAAGCATCATATGACCCCTTTAACATTTACACTTATGCAGGTGCTTTTATCCAAAGTTACCTAGTTAAAGATCAGTATGTGCATCTCCTGAGAATCAAACAAATGACCTTTGCATTGTTAGCACAATGCAAAGTTGTGCCACAAAAACACATTTAACTGTTATATTGAAGAGGTTTAATTCAATTGTATGAGAAGAAATAATGTGGATAGCTACCAGCAACTGTTTTGTCACCCACATTCATCAAAATATTTTCTTTTGTGTTCAGCAGAAGAAAGAAATTCATACAGGTTTGGAATAACTTGAGGGTGAGCAAATGATGACAACATTTTCATTTTCAGGTGAACTGTCCCTTTAAATGAAATCTCAGTTTCAAATGATGTAATCACTAACACAGTTCACACAGTAAATCAACAGTTTTCCACTTCCTGTATCTAGCAAATAACTCTGGGGGTAATTTTGAACCTGGTGTGTTATGCTATGCTATTCTACGCTATTTCAGTACTGTGTACCAACATTGGATTGTGGATCGGTTTCATAGTACCCAGATCCACAGACACTAAACTTAAAATTAACCAGCAGCTGTTCTCATACTATCTTGTTCTATAGATACAGATTCGCAAAATACTTCTGTGCTTGGTTCAAAAGTTTTGAGACTGGGCTATTCTGGACAGGACTGTCCACTCTTCATGTGGCAGTGTGACTGTGACTCTAAGGGAATTGGAAATGATGACATTTTTGAGGGAGTGGACAATTTATGGTGATTATTGGAAGATCCAAATAGGAAGTGCAGTAATGGTTTCCTGTGGGTGTGGGAGGGACATCAGAACTCAGTAATGTCAACATTAGAAGGCTATATGAATCTGCAGATGAGGCTATTTTATGCCTCCTGTTTAACTTTATAATAATTAAGACTGTGGGTTGACTAATGAAATTATTTTTGTAATTTTTCTGAAACATCATTCACCTTTCCATCACAATGCCATTTTCATTACATATTCCATGTTCACATCTTAAACATTTTGGAGTAAAATGGGTGACACATTTATCTCGAAAGGCTCATTTCCTATTTAAACATCTAAATACACGAATTAGAGAAATATTTTCAGACTTTAGAATTATTGTACAAAATCTGGACATTTTTGTCATTCACTCAGTAGTGATATTTGTGTTTCACTTTTCATGTCTCATATTTTTATCACATGCATGCTCGTACATTTATTTTATTTCAGTTAATGATTCTTTTGATAAAAATGTTTTTTTTTTTAATGGTTTTAGTATTATAGTTAGCGATAATAACCCTTACGGATTGTCGTAATGTGTGTACATTTTAATAATTTTCACACAATACATATTTAAACGTTTCATGTTTATGTCACTTTGCTTATAGCATCAGTTTAAAAATGCAGAAATTAATATATTAATATGGGATTGTCATATATTTAAAATGGTATGTCTGGGTCTGGGGCTAGATTAAAACAATTAAATATACTGTAGAAAGCAATTTTAAAGTGATAAAAATGATGAAGAAACTATAAATGTTTTCAAGTTTTAATGTTGTCTCCATATATATATATATATATATATATATA
>NW_015544165.1:550979-560667 GCF_001515605.1 Sinocyclocheilus anshuiensis
GAAATCTGTTAGTTTTAATAAAATATCAACACCTGCAACATACAAGTTGAAGCGCAGGCAGTATAGTAGTTTCAGCTGTCTGGATATGATTAAGCGAGAATGATTATAACATATGTGCACATCTCTGCTGCTCTTCAGTGTGAGCTAATGTTTCTGTTTTTCAGGTAGGGAAATATCCTCTCAGCTTGCGCTGTGCTGAAAGCTTCAGATGAATCCCCCTCGTTTATTCTGCTGATGCTGCAGGTATACGAGAGCCAGGAATTTAATATGCGGCTGTGGGAGAGAAGAGCTAGGATGCTGGAGAGGATCAATAATTGAAAGGTCACACAGAGTGGCTGAACTGCTATATGTGAGCTATAAGAGGAGCACATTGTGTGTGGTTGTGTGTGTGTGTGGTTTCTTGCTGCATGCAGCATGGTGACACAGATAAAATTTGATCATGTGATACTGAAGACTTGAGTAGTGATGATGAAAATTCAGTATAACCATGGCAGAAATAAAATGTATTCAAATAGAAATCTGGTATCTTAAATTGTAATTGTATTTTACAATAATTCTGTTTTTATTGTATTTTTTATCAAATAAATGCAAAGTTGGTGAGCATAAGTCGCTTCTTTCAAAAATATTAAAACATCTTACCAACCCCAAACAGTGTTTGGGTATTTTTGTACATTTTCATTTTGTTTATTTTCTAACCATTTCTGTTTGGTTATCATTTCCTCAATGCGATCACTTTCTCAAACTAGTCTCACTATTTTCAGCTCTCCACACAAGTTGTAGTGTTATTCATTGTATTCTTCCTCTCCAAAGCAACATGTTTTCACCAAAACCTATGAAAGACTACATGAAAGAAGAAACCAGTCTTTTGCATCACTGAAGCTTTTTAACAGAGCCAAATCTTTCACTTGCAGCTGATATATATAGAGGCTGAGCATCTCACCTGATTATACTGTGACCATCTTTACTGATAAAACTCTGGATAAATCTTACTTCAGTCATATTATGATCTCTGTTCGCCATCAGGGGATAAGCCACATATTGTTTCCACAGGAAACTGTAACAAATCCATCCACCCCCAAGTATGGCTGCAATATGACAGAGGTATATCCACAGCTTCCTGTGTCTGTGCAGCAGGTTTTCTCATATATTTATTTTCAATTTTTTATAACCGAGGAAATCTTGGTCATTTGTACAGTTTTTATTCAGCTTGCAAGGGACCTTGCTTCAAATTCTAAATATATATTTTTTTAAATTGCATCTGAGCTTTTTCATTTTCGTGGTATGGAAAAGAGAAGCTTTGATATTTTGATCATTTTATTTTTCCATGGGTGACAGAATTTTCAAATGACCAAATTTAAATGTGAATGGATTCTACCACAGCATTTCAAACCAACACTATTTTAACCTACAACGGTTGCGCTTGAACTCAATTATCAATATTTACTTTTGTTTTTGGAAGCAGCATTAAAATCCACTTTTGAATTTAAGTCTGTAAGTGTGTAGTTCTCAGCATAGGTTCTGATACTGTTCTGAGTGTCATAGTTGCCGTGACCCTTGCAGAGTTACAGTTGCAGTAATGGGCTCTAACCTGTTAAGACCTAACCTCGGTGTCTCTTGAGATGGTTGTCTGCAGGTGAATGATGGGGTTTGTGTGTGTGTGTGAGTATGTGATGGTGGAGGCCCTGTCCCTGATAGCTCTGAGGCAGATGTGCATGAAGGGGGCTTTTACTTCAAGGCCATGATGCATCAGCATATCACTTTTGTAGAGGTCAGAGATCACTGTCTGTTCAACTCAATTGTCAGTCCTCTTCATAAGCATACTGCACTCATCAAATGCTTCTCACATAGGGAAATTCCCACCTGCAGTCTGCACAAAACTAATAAAATTAGATATGAGGACTACAAGGAATTTGACTGTTCTGATTCAGATTCCTATTCCTCTCAATGTTTACAGTTATTTATTTGTTGTATTAATTAAAAAGAACGGTCTCATGAGAGTTATTATCGGACTTCACTGATTCCCAATTGCGTGGATTCTTTTTGCTTGAATTTCACGTTTCACGAACAACAGTAAATTTGATCACAACTTCAAAGTCATTTGAGAATCTTAACTTTGCTGGCCATGCTGTGTTTTGCGCCGAATTGCAGTATTTCAGTACTGTGTTCTGTCCGCAAGTGTTGAAAATGCATGTGCGAGAACCATTAAAGGAACACAACATCATGGAATCATCCAATATTTTTGAAAGGTTCTCAGTTCCCAACCCTAAATTAGATTCATGTGAAGCATTCGGATTTCAAGACAAAGCTGCTAGCCACCTTATTTTGAATGTAGTGAAGAAATTCATGTTAAGTTGTTATTCAAAGTCTCATGATGATAATATAATTTTCAATCAAATTCTATTTGAAAAGAATGCAAAATATAGTTATGTTTAATTACAAGATATTAGGGCAGGTCTAATGTAGGTCATATTCCAGTTAGTCTTTTCTCCAGGGGAAGCACTCTTTTTTTCCTTCCAGATTTAAGCACCAGACACTGAGCTTCGTCCTAATAAGTCCTTGTGGTTTTAAAGAATACAGCTCCTGTCTTCAGTTCTGTTTGACTCTGACGCACTCTGTCTTGTCTCTGAGGACACCTTTGCCAGGCAACAGATGAAAATGTTCTCCACAGCAGAGCAGCAACACCTCAGAAGAGAAAATCTCAATAAATGACAGGCCTCTGACAGCTGTGTCTCACACAGTTTGCAAGTGTGTGACATGTTTGTACAAGAAGGTCTCTTCAGCTGCTTGAAATGCTTTGAAATGCTAATCTAAAATATGATATCGGCCTATCATTTGAGCACAAGAGTATAAATCAGCAATCAATTGCAGCTAGGCTATATATACAGTTTTGATCTCTGTTGTCTCCTTTCTCAATGCCAGGGAAGCTTCCTGAAAAAGAAGATGCATCCTAAGGTTCATGCTCATGATAGTTCACCCAAAAAATGTAAATTCTGTCATCATTTATTCACCTTCATGCTGACTCAAAACCATATGACATTTTTTTTCTATGGAACACATACGGAGATGTTTTAAAGACTGCGCTAGTCACTATTTTCCATACAATCACAAGCACCTTATACGTATCATAAAATTGGTCCATATGATTACATATTTTATGAATAAGTATTTTGATAGCTTTATGGGAGAAACTGACCATGTCATCTTCATCTCGAGCCCAGCTAATGGGGAACGTTCTCATAATTTTGGTTGACGTTCTGGCAAGGGTCTATCAAACTTATAAATAAATGTTCATCCAGTAACCTTAAATAAATGTTAATTCAAAGTTATCTGGTCTTTAATAATGTTCTCAAAATGTTATTACAAAAACGTTATTTATTGATCATTCATAGAATTTTTTTGAATACTTGTTTCAGAATGTTCAGAGAGCATTCGACGGTCACATAACATTCCCATTATGTTGGCAAAATTATAAAATGGAATGTTCAATTAACATTTGTATAACAAAAAAAGTTAGTTTTTTTAAATTGACATTTTTAATGTTCAGAGAACTTCAGAAATAAAATATGTAAGCAAGATGTTCTTAGAACATTTTTATTTATTTTTTTAGCTGGGGGTGAGCTGTTAACTAATGCAAACGAATCATTGAGTTCTTTTAATCATCGAGTCAAGGATAAACTTGATCAAGTTTTGACTGATCCAATAAACCTCAATTTCGGACTGTGAACGAATTATTTAGACCAGTATAATGAACTACATCAATCAATTCAATGGCAAGTTCTGACTAAAAAGAATGATTAGTTTACAAACCGGACATTGCTATTAGTGACAGAAATGTCTTATTTTGACAGAAGTTTCATTTTTGAATGATCTGTTCCTTTAAGGAGACAGGGGCTTGATAGGTAAATGACCTTGAGCAGTAGTACAGAAAGCTGATTTGCATTTGGTGTGAAGATTGGAATGAATGAATCATAATACTGATGCTTTGAATACCCTCCGTTCAATATGCATGAAATAGACTTGAGGCAAAGCTAATAGGATGATCCTCCACAATCTATGGACTCATTTTAAGAACCAACATCTTATCACAAATTATCATAGATTTCCTTTGGATTAAAGATTCATACTGTTAGTAAAACTATAGAATAGAAAAGAACAGAATGTCACATTACAGCTAAAATATAAAGATGGAATCAGGAGGTTATTGTCAGACTTTAGCGGTTTGAACAGTTGTCTGCCCCCGTTATATGACTGAATAAGTGCATCAATCTTTTTTAACGTGTCATTTGAGATGTCTCACTCCAGTTCTTCCTCTCTCTTTTGTTCGCGCCTCTCACAGTACCACACACAAGAGCCAGAGAGCTGAAAGCCTATTATCTACGAACACTTTCTGCGGGGTACTGTTATCTGTTTTCATGTCTCAAAGCTAGTTAAAGACACCAACAAGAGTGTTTCTCATCTTTTGTGGATTCAAAATCAGGGCAGATTCAAGAACAAACAAATTCTCACGCTGGATTTCAAAAACAAAGAAAGTCTATGGCTTACAAAGAGTTAGGGAGGAAAATTGGGCCTATATTATAATCCAAAGAGAATCACTGCACAAAGGAGAATTAGAAACAGCACAAAGGATGAGAGTGCACAATATATCACTGACAAAACTAATAATGCATTCAGAGCCAAAGTTTCCTGTGTCCAAAGAGAAGAAATAACTATTTCCAATTAGACCAATGGAACTTAACGTCTAAAGAGATTCAACTTTCATGAAGAAGCAAGATTTACCCGATATATTTACATTTAGAAATAATTCCATGTATACATTACCATTCAAATGTTTGGGTTAGTAAGATTTTTGTAATGTTTTTGAAAGAAGTTTTTTATGCTCATCAAGGCAGCATTTATTAAAAAAAAAAATACATTGAAAACAGTAATATTGTGAAATATTATTAGAATTTGAAAACAGTTGTATATATATGTTAAAATGTAATTTATTTCTGTGATGGCAAAGTTGAATTTTCAGCCGCCATTACTCCAGTCTTCAGTGTCACATGATTCTTCAGAAGTCATTTTAATATGATGATTTGATGCTTAAGAAACATTTTATATTATTATCAATGTTGAAAACAGTAGTGCTGCTTCATATTTTTGTGGAAACTGTTATACATTTTGCATCCTTGTTGAATAAACATATTAATTTCTGTCAGAAAAAAAGATCTTACTGACCCCAAACTTTTACCAGGTACAGTGTATGCTGTACATGAAACCATATAGATTTATACATAAACATATATTTCATATTATATTCATATTTCATAAGTCAACATGAATTGCTGTTCATATGTGAAACAGGATATTCAATGAGACAGGACTTGATTTTATTGAGAATTGATTGGACAATGAAAAGTGGGCGTTACATGCCAGAATGAGTCAGGTGGTTGGAGGGGAGGGGTAAAAAATAAGAGAGATTTATGACGTCAGTCCTATAGGAAAGTCTTTTCTGTGTGCATTTAATAAAAGATTCAAAAGTTGAAAATATTTTCTTTGGAACAATCTGCGATGAATCATGCAAAAATAAGGCTTGCAATTGTGGTAATATATAGGCTAATTCTGTACACTCTTAAAAATAAAGGTGCTTCAAAAGGTTCTTCAAGCGATGCCATAGAAGAACCATTTTTGGTTCCACAAAGAGCCATTCAGTCAAAGGTTCTTTAAAGAACCATCTCTTTCTTACCTTTTTATAATCTGAAGAACCTTCTTTCGCCACAAAGAACCCTTTGTGAAACAGAAAGGTTCTTCAGATGTTAAAGGTTCTTTATGGAACCATTTAGACAAAAAGGTTCTTCTATGGCATCGTGAAGCACCTTTATTTTTAAGAGTGTAGGTAAAAATGGCCTTACCATCAACTATAGGTTAATATGTGTTGTAGGACATTCACCAGGCTTTTCATGCACTGGTAGGCAGAAACTGTGGCCTTTCATAAAGATTGAAAGAGACAGAGAGAGTGAGGAATTGGCTGGACATACAAGGACTGAAATATTGTCATTGTCAAACCAAAGAGATGACAAGTAGCATTACATTTGAGATTTAAGAAGACTTGAGGTTTTCTCCACAGGTCTTTATGGGTTTTTTTTTTTTTTTTACCCAGTGTACAAGAAATATAGAAGTGCTGTATATGGTGCTGTCAGTTATCATCCCGATGTAAACATCAACTGAATGCAACTCTCTTTTTATTTCTTATTCAGTTTATTTATCTCACCAGAGCGAGACTGGACAATATCCAAAGGTCACTTCAAATAAGACAACTGCTCTCTATGTTCTAATCACTTTACATCAGTCGTCTTATGCATTTTGACTTATCTAACGTTATTGTGTTAGCATAAAATTGTGCATACCTGTATTTCAACTAACACACACTTGCATAAAAAAACATGCTTTTTTTTTTTTTTTTTTTACCAACGTCCTCCATCACAAAAGAGCTCAGATCACCATGACTGCCTATTCTGCAGTCTGTTACTATTGGAAACATAAAAAAAAGATAGAGGCTGAAGCTTGGTATAAAAGAAGAACAGTGGCGTATCATCACTTTTCTGAAGTGATAAACTCTAGTCCTAAATCCCATTGTCTCAGAAGGGAAGGCTTAACATGAGGAGATAGAGATTTCAAGTTCTCTCTGGCTTTGAGGCAGGGATGCTGAATCAAGTTGGGAGAATTGAATGATTTCAGTCTGAGTATGGTGTCTTTGATGTTTTTTGATGTCTTGAGATGTTTTTTTGAGATGTGCTGTGATTCCTTGTACTCTCATGTGTGATGACTCACTGATGAAATGGCAGAGAAAGATGAAAAACGTATCAGCATGTAATCACAGCCACAGGTGGGCTCAACAGGCAAACACAGCTCCAAATATCAGGGAAAAATTCCCATTATTTCACTAGAACATCAGACATTTGTGTTGAATTTGTATAAAAGAGACTTTCAATTTTGCATACCTGTTATTTTGTGTGTATGTCTCATTTGAGGGAATCTCAGTCTGCAGAATGATTTGTGTTTTCATTGCTAATTTTGGGGGTGAATATGTGGAATGCATAATCAAGTTAGCTAAAATATATAGTAATCAAACACTGAACAGATTATTTGCGGGCCTGACGATGACTCATGCTAATCAATGTCTTTCATTTTCTTTTTATGACATCAATTGCAGTGCTTTCTCTCACAGAATGTGTTTCGGGAAGTATGAGCTGTCAAGCCCTGTGCCCTTTGTTCCCTGTTTTATTTTGCATTGATGAACGTGAAATTACCTTACTTGATTCTAAAGAATGCAGAAACGCTTATATTATTTGCATCTCTCTCTCTCTCTCTCTCTCCATAAAGCTTAGTCTCTTATGGTGAACAAATTCAATAAATACATGTGTGTGTGTATATCCTATAGGGGTGGTTGGATTAATTTACCATAAGAGATCAACTAAAGCTTTAATTTTAATGTTCCCACAGAGTATGGGGCAAAATTAAGAACATTTTTAGTTTTATTTAGAAATTAAATAAGTAAAGATTAGCATTGCAGTCAGTATGAAATGGGGGATGCTGTGTGTATCCTGAAATGCTCATAAATCAAAAATATCAATAGAAGACTGGTGGGCCACTGCCATTTAGACACCCACAGTGAACATAATATCATAAAAAATAATAACTATAATAAGAAGGTTGGTAGTTCTAAAATATAAAGACGTAATGACACAGTTAGCCAACAGCTTCTGAAAGGAAACGCCAATAACCATAACTTCCTCAAAGATGTCTGACCTCTCACCTTTCATTTGTGAAAATGCATCTCCAGACCTGTACTTTTCCATCCCCCACCTTCTGCCTTTACTTTTCCACCCCATGATTTTCTCTGTGTGCTGAGATTTAATGTTCTTTTAAAATGTCCTTCAAAATAAATCAAAAAGCAACTAAAAACATCTAATCATATGCTGTTGCTGAAAACATCTTCAATATGCAGTCAAATTGAACACATTTCTAATTTGTATACAGAAATGAGCTGAATAAAAAAAACAACAACATGCTGTATCTCGGCCTTGGAGAGGAAAAACCTTCACTTGACTTGTAGCAAAGATTTCAACAAACTGGATGAAATTCAGCTTTTGTCAGCTGCTTTGAGCTTTAAAGGTGATATTTTACATCATGCTCTATTCTTCTAAATCTTGTAATGTCTTCTGAATGGCACATTCAACAAAATCTATTCAGCCAAGTAAGCTAGCTGGATCATTCCTGTTATACAGTAGTACTCACAATTTTTAAAGATGAACATCATATTAGTAAGCTTTCTTTTATCACATCATCAGAATATGTCAGCATGGGGGTGAATAAATCATTTTACTATACCAACAAAAGCCAGGTCCTAATGCTGCCTTTACATGATTGTCAGAAAATACTAGTTGTAATTGTAGATTTTTGGGTACAAGGCTAAAGGAAACTACAGGTGCATCTCAATAAATTAGAATGTCATGGAAAAGTTCATTTATTTCAGTAATTCAACTCAAATTGTGAAACTCGTGTATTAAATAATCTCAAGTGCAGCCATTTGGCCAATTTATGATAATCCTGATAGGAAGGCTGCATCAGTCAACCAACAGGAAGTTACATCGTTTTTATGGGTAAAAAAACACCACAAACATGAGCAAGTATTATGGATTTGATTAATTTTGTGCTGTTTTGTGGTATGAGTTTGTTTGTCTTCACTATGATAATATTAAAATGTCAAAAGGTGGATAGAAAATACCAAAGCTGACACCCTCTTACAAGCTAACACAATCGTTGACGCTAAACTCTAATAATCACGGTGGATTAAGCAGTAAAGGATTGGAGATCACACTGTTTTACACACCGCATCTTTTCAATCCATACCCTCTTTCTGAGGTTGACTAACTATGCAAAGAGAAAAGCGGGCGGCCCGCACTCCCACAGTAACAGTCCTGACGTCAGCCCGTCACCGCTCCCGTTGGATGCAGCGGACCAACTGGACTGGAGTGTGGAGCACTAATAAGCAACTAATATATACATATTTATATTTATCTATATTTTATAGAAAAAAAAAATAAAATTAAACAAAAAGAAAACCAAAACACACACATTCCTAAATTCTCCTGATTAATCCTATTTCTTTAATGTATTTAACAATATTAACAATAGTTTTACCTTGTTCTGCATGCTCTTTCAAGAGGTTTGACAAATTAAATGATTCAACACCCACAACACCCATTTCCTTAATGAGTTTTAACCTTTCTTTTTCATATTTTTTACATTTTATTAAAACGTGCTCTATTGTTTCTGCCTGATTACAAAAAAATACATTGACCTGTTTCATGTTTTCCTATATTAAACAGAGAGTAATTTAATCTAGTATGCCCTATTCGGATGCGAGAAATAATTGTATCTTCTTTCCTATTCCTAAAAACACTTCTTCCATTTCCTACTTGCTGCTGAATATTATACATTTGTCTGCCCTTGCTATCACAGTTCCATACTTCTTGCCATTTTTGGTTTATGAATTCTTTAATTTTCCCTTTAACCTCATTTTTGCAAAAAGTCACTTGAATATCTATTTCCGAGTGTTTAAGAGCTTGCTTAGCAAGCTTATCAACCACTTCATTAGCCTCCACTCCCACATGAGCGGGAACCCACAAAAATGTTATTAAGCTTA
>NW_015544165.1:563808-573756 GCF_001515605.1 Sinocyclocheilus anshuiensis
AGAGAGAGAGAGAGAGAGAGAGAGAGAGAGAGAGAGAGAGACTGACTGAACGGTGATTGAGAGAGAAGAGCTGAACGGCGGTGGCGGCAGCCATCTTAACACTACCGCACTAATCCGAGATATACATCTTCTGGATATTTTTCGCAACACTGAGCTAAATCAGATTTTACCGGGCGAGAGGAGACAGAATAAGAGTGTTTAAATCTTTCGCTGTTTTTATTACGAAGACGGGATGCGGATCCGCGGGGTGAAGCCTTTCGCTTCTGCAGTCGGTCTGCTTTTAGTACTATTATGCGCGGTGGAGGCAGCCAAAGGTAAGATTCAAGACCTAGTTTTATTTATAATGAAAATCATAATATGTAAATGTTTATATTCTCTGGTATGCGAAGATATTAATACAATAATTTCACACACACACATATATATATATATATTTTTTTTTTTTTCTCCGCAAGTATCCTCGGTCAAGGTTTCTAGACAATGATCTGAAATAATGGCTGTGAAATAAAGTGTGTGGATCTTGCGTCCACATTGCAGCTTATTAAAAATCAATCTCTGCTCTTAATTTCCCGTCTCATACTGAAAAGATGCCATGAAACAATTGCCGTGGCCTGTCAGCTGTGAAATGTCCACTCTCCTTCACTTGACAGCTATTTTTGAGTGTCAATCCTTTAACACAAGAGTCTTCTGTGCCAACACCCCGCGGCCAAGACTTCATCCTGCAGCTAGTTGTGCATCAATAACGTTACAAACCTGTGCACTTGATTTCTACTCCATTCTCAAACGCACCGTGGGACGTTGTATACGATAACTAAGTTGTTTGTATTGTATTGATAAAATGAAGTGTGCGGTCCGCATTGCATGTCCTCTGTGGAATACTATGTGTCTGGTTTTAAACATTCATCTTTGAAATGGCTCATGCGCAGCTAAATATGACTGAAGGACATCGCTGCAGGTGCACGCGCAGACATCACACACACACACACACACACACACGGCTAGATGTGCCAAACATTTGCTTGTGAAACGCTGCCTTTCTAGAAATATCCTGCCGTGCAGTTACCTTGTTCATTATTCTTAAAGGTACAAGTGTGAATTACTCTGATGTTAAATCTTAGTATGTGGATGTTATTGAAGAAATGTAGCAGTTAACAAACATTTACATTGTTTGTTTGTTTGTTTGTTTACATGAGTCAATGACGTCTTTTTGTTGTCTAATTATCCTATAGCCTATGATATACAAAAATACACTACAAAATATATATATTTTTTTACATTTAAAAGTCATGTTGATGTTTTCTTTTTTGAGAGGTCAGAAAGTCAAAATTGTCAACTGTTATGTACGTTGAGTGTTTAATGTGCAAGTAAAAAATGTTAGTAGGGTACTAGATGGTTACACCACTTGACATTTTTGGAGTCGTTAGGTGAATTTGTAGAAAATAGAACAAAAAATGAAACATGATTTCTAAGGTCTTGTCACATTTAAAAACAGGATTTTTAAAATATTGCTCCTTTTTTTTGGACATCACATCCTTGTTTGTATTTGAACCACATACAAATCAAATTTTGGATATCATCATTCGTTAATAGGGGTGCTAATAATTGTCAGTCATTATGTTGTTGCCATGTGACTGTGAGGCAGCTGGGAATGCATGGCCTGAGGCCATTAACATATAAGATAATTAACAAGTTGTTTTATGGTCTGTGGTGCAATTCATGGGTTGAGACTTAATTTAGAACTTTGTATGTGCATGTGACAATCTTGACTCCTGTAGCTTTTTTAATAGTTTGATCTGTGGTTTTCAAATATTTTACATTTTACATCAAGTAATGAACCAACATCAGTCGATGTCCTTGAAATCAAACATTGAATGCATTAGTATTACCTTGACCTTCATAGGCAGAGCAATAGGAAAAATGATTAACATGACATTAGCTGAATAGTCAAATTTAGCAAATTCATAAACCACAACAAAAGTGTGGTTTACCAGACACTGGTACAAATATTGCATTTGTATTATCCATACCAGGGACTAGTTACTCTGCATTTTATTACCATTGAGTTTGATTGGACGCAGAGGCATTGATGTCAACAACAAATCATATGAGACATTTTCTTCTCTCTCTCTCTCTCTCTCTCGCTCTCTCTCTTTTTTTTAAATGAATAAGCATATTCATCCACAACTCTATCAGAACAGACCTCCAATCCATTTTTGGGTTGCACGCCACCACTTAAGAACCATTGGTATAGGTTTCCTTGCTTTACCAAAAATGTCTTCAGTCTGGCGTGTTTTATAAGTTTGGAGTCGAAATTGCAATCATTTTGTGCAGTCCCTAACAATTTATGCCTTGTTAGGAATAGGATTGTGATTACCATACTAAAGTACTCTTTGGATCTGTGGATTTTGCTAGTTTTTCATCACTGGAAAATTGAGATTGCTTGACAGCCAAAAAATGTGTCACTATTTAGAGTAGCACTTGTGATTTGTCTAAAATTCACAGACGAGCAAAGTCCTCCATTTTCTCTCTTTTACAGAGTCTATGTATTCACAAATTTAAATGTCCACCTCCACAAATAGGGATCTCTAAAGTAATATTGCATTTGTTTAGTGGATATTTTTACAGTTTAATTATAAAACTTCTTCGAAGACTGCCATATTTTCAGTTTCTGAAGAATGGTTAGAGGTTAATTAATGCATTAATTCAAGCTGTGCTCACAAAGCAGTTACTTTTACTTTTTAAAAGGTGTGAAGGGATTTTCTTGTGTTTAATTGATGTAATAATAAAGCTTCAGTAAGAAATCTTTGGAAAGTTACCAGAGTATATCAGAGAAGCTAACTTTCGCCTGCAGCTTATAACGGTGATGTATTTCTATAATTTGTCTTCTATTGACAGATGGTTGTTTGTTTGGTACAAACTTTATGATACATTTGTCTGATTAGACTTGCTCAAAATTTCTCATGTTAGGGAAAAATGAAGATGATTATTCATTTCATAGCTTCTTGTAAATCCCTTTAGCAGTTCACAACATTTCAGATTGGAGAAGGTTTTGTATAAACAGCTGCTTTGTTTGACTCCCGTGGCCCCCGGTCATATGTTTTGCCTGTTTCAGCAAAGTGAATCCTGTAGCAGAATGTCTTAACTTACAGATGGCTTGATGGATAATCTCTCAGGATTCTTCCCATAGGAACTAGATCACTTTTGATGTGTTGGTTTTGCAGATAGCTAGATGTCCATTAGGAGCTCTCTGCTTCGATGTAGGCTTTAGAGAGCCCATTAATTCTGGGAACAGTGGGAAGAGAATATATTCATCATAGAGGATGGATAAAATAAGCTGAGCAGACTTTCTCTCAGGAGGAGGTATTAGACTCATTGTTCCTCATGGTGAAGCATGGAATGCACAGGGACTGTTGTTGATGCATGTTCGAACTTAAATACTTTTAGGCTTTTAGTGTTTATTTGAAGTGTTTTGAAAGCATTTGGCTCATGCGTTTATGAATTTATCATGTTTTCTAATGGAAACATTGTTGTTTTTTGGTCATTTTAGTTTCTCTTTTGTGTCTGTTGCCCTGTGAATTGCAGTTGTTTAATGACCGAGAACCTAAAGTGTCATATGTTGTGCTATTTATTAATGGAATTTGTACTCTGGGAAACAAAGGGTCTCTTGGCCGAGAGCTCAGAGCCGCGTGCCGCAATAAGCACATCACAATGCGCCCACTGTTAGACGCAACTCAGAATTATTTAACTTGTGTATCTTGAATTCCAAGGACTTTGTAAGCATAACAGATAACAATGCATTGCTCATCTGTTTTTTTTTTTTTAGTGCTCATCTTTTAGTGCAGCCAGTGTGGCAGAAATTCCTTCAGACAATCAGCCCTTAGTCATTGTGGCGGCTGGGTAGTCAGTGATAATTTCATTGGCCCCTTTGCAAGCTGAATTGAGTCAGTGATCTGTCAAGAATAGGTCATTATGTGCTGAATATTAGGTCTGTTTCTTTGACTCAAATGGTAGCCGCTTGACTGCTATTGCTGATCTTTCTAAAACAACATGGTGTGTTTGAAGTATACAGGCCAAATTGCGTGTTTGTGTTTGTATATTGTAATGGAAGATATTTTTCTGTGCTATGCTAAGTACTGGATAAGGATGTGCTAAACAGCATACAAAATCAATTAGAAGGTTATTTGTTTGAATGACTAGTTCTTTGAACTAATCGGTCTAAACTGAAAGTCTGTGCATTTCAGAATCATCTGTCCTCAATCAGACATGTTTCTTAAGGGGATGTTAACTTCACTTTTTTATAATTTGTTGAATTTTAATAATACACTATCATTCAAAAGTCTGGGGTCGGTACGTTTTTTTTTTTTTAAAGAAGTCTCTCATGCTCACCAATGCTGCATTTTATTTGATTAAAATACAGTATTGTGTATTGTTATTTTAATATTTAAAAATGCAATTTATGTCTAAGTATGCTGTATTTTTATTTATTTATTTTTTGTGGAGACTGTGAGACATTTAAATAAAAACTAGTTCTTTTACAACTATTTAACCATCGTAGCTGGATGAAAAGTTTACTACTTGATGCTCAGTTTGACCAGCGGATTGCATCCTCAGCTGTATATTGATACTATTCAACATGCAAACTCCTCACCTTTCGGTGAAAACTCACCTTTTCGAGATCAAAATAGGTCACCTATGAGATTCATGTAGATCCGATGAGAAAGTGTTTTTTGGGGTGGGTGGGGTATTGTTGTTCAGGCTAATCATGTTTCTTTTTTTCTTTCAAGGTTTAAAAATAAATATTTTTCTTGATCACTCAGGAAGAAACAGAACAAAAGAATAAAGAGCATTCTTCAGTGCCCTAAAACTGAGACTTTAATGTAGACCCTATCGAAACCTATCTGGACAGTAACCCTACCCATAACATCATTACCTGCTTACATTTCAGGTCAACCCAGTCCACATGCTGAGTGCTCTGAAGAGATTCCATCCATTCAGTGTCTGTCATGGTTTGTGCTCTTTGTTTAGCTTGATAAATGTGGCCCTCTGCTATTCTGTGCTTCATCGCGTCAGCACCACATTTCCATGGGAACAGGTAACCAGAGAGTAGGTGTTACCTGTGGATAGAGGTCTGTGCAGCCCAGCCTCCAGAGACATGAAAAGCAGCTCTGTGTTCTATAGCGACGGCTCACTTTCACGCTCACTGGGCCTTTGTGCTCTCCATACTGAGCTGTGATTGAGCACCGTTCACACGCCCTGCCCCCACCCTCCCCAAAAACGCCTGGGCCTTGTTGTGCTGTTGCGACTGCTCCGTTGGGCAAACAGATACTTCCTTGAGTACACACTGACCCCATGTTTTGGTTTGCCTATAAACCCTTCCTACTGGGAGATATATTTGGCAGTAGAGCCCGGAGATTTCTCTTACGAGTCTTAAACCTCGATGAACAATCAATTCCCTGACTGATGAGGCCTGCTTTAACAGGTAGTGCCGTTTTTTGAATTTGTGTGCAAACATTTAAGTGTGGTTGTCAACTTTAGACCAACTTAAAATTTGTTTAATTGAAGTAGTAAAAGTTATTAGGTGCTTCATTCTCCCTTCAGAAAATCACAATGTTGATCCTTATGAATATTTGTTGGGTGAATCATTATGATAGATGAGCTAAATGGTTATATCTGGTCATTATGTCTTTTGGTCGTGAGGAAATTTGTAAATTCAGTGGCGAACAAAAGGTATTTGCATTTTTCAACCCATTTTCATTGCAGTGCTCAAAACTGAGACTAAAGTGCAAGGCAAATGTGATAAAATATAAAAATATATGACAGTGATTTAAAGTTATTCTGTATTAGTGACCGTAGGGAAAATTTTGCGCACCCATGAGCAAATTCATCAGATATTGTATTATTAGAGATGTTTCCAGCACACAATGATGAACACAGCGCAAGCTCGTGCTCGTGAGTTAGTACTTTCAGATTCTGATTCAGAATCAGATTCACTCAGTCAGTGATTAGTCTCACTTTGTTGTGAGCAGATTCATATTTTATTTTTTAACATATAAAAAATATCATATACAAATATATTTTATATTATTTTATTATAATATTATATATTACAATTTGTGTAATTTGTTTGATTTATACAGTTTATTTTATCATTTAATAATTTGTCTAATTTTTCAGCTAAAAAAGTAGTTTGGCTCCTAAATGTATAATTTTAGGTTTAGGTCATTGCCTAGTCTTTTTTTAGTCTGGAGCTCTGCAGTTGAGTTTTAGGATCTGGCTTTATGAGTTGTGTATTCATGTTGCAAAACGCCGTCTCATTTGTTCTGTAGGTGTCGTTTCAGTCGTTGACTGATTTGTATCCTAGCAGGCCATTGTACTGACATCTTATGATGGCCCATTGTCCTGCATTATTCACACGAGAACGGGGTCTGCTCAGCAAAGACGTCAAACCACGGCAACAAATTTCAGATGATGCATCAAAAGGACGCTGTTTTAAAGTCTTTCAGAAGTAACTGCAAATCCATCAAGTGTGAAAGCCAATCCATTTTCAAGTCTGCCGAGGTGTAGATCAGTAGTTATCTTTTACTACCACCGATAGACCTTGAATTGTGAAGCAGCTGTGTGTTCTGTGAGAACTCGCACCTCGCTCGCACTCGAGGTGAGAACGGAGGCGTCTGTGGTGTTAACTGACAAAGGCTGCGGTAGATCGCACTCTGGGTGTGATCACTGTCATGAAAAGGTTTCTGGGCCATACTGACCGGAAATAGCCACCCTTCGTTAAACCATTTAAACATGCCATATGTGTATAGGACACCGGAGGAAGCTAGGGCTGGCGATATATCGATATATATTTTTTATAAACGATATGGTACAAGGCAATACCGTTTATATCGATATTCAGTAGTTCGATACGAGCACATCTGAAAAATAAAGTGGAAGACAGAGGGAGCTGCTGCAGGGAAACTACATAATCCAATTTGTCCTAAACATGAGACAAGCTTATATTAAGGGCTTTAAAAAAACTCGATAAGATATACTCAACACGTATAGTTTAAAGCTGCTTGCCCTGTCAGATGCTCTGACGGATACATGTGCTGCTGACAGAGACACTGCTTGCGCTGTTTAATGTGTTTGAGATGTGCTGTTTCCCTCAGTGCATAACTTACATTTCACAGGTATATTCTCCATCTGTAAATGTTAGAAAGTCATGGAAATATTTCCTTCTGCATGCATTGCGAGTCTCCACTAAACTTCACAGACTTCAGTGAACGAGTGCCGCCACATGTGTGCGCCAAACAGACAGAGCGCAATGAAATAGGAGCGCAAGAATTCTCACTAAAATATACAGTTTGCTGAAATATTTGTAGTTGGAAAATAAATGTGACATACGTAGAATTTTAAACCTACAAGTAAGTGTATTTTTATAACAGTAACTGTAAAGTGACTATAATGCGGTAATCAAAATAGCCTAACACAATTAGTCTGTGCTAGTGTTGTCAAAAGACCCGGTATTTCTGTACCAAGTCGGTACTAAAAAAATTAAAACGTTACGGTACCAGGTTTTTTTAAGTACCGGTGGCCGAATACTGAAATTTTGGTACCGTGACAACACTAGTCTGTGCTTTTGTTTTTATTTATTTTCATATTTAGTTTAGTAAATTTTACTTATGCATTAGAAGCATTATTTTTGTTTTTAGATTGTAATGTTAGAATGTAATGTGATTTTAACCCTTTTTTGTACATAATATATATGTATATAGCCTACGTGGTTACATTCACTTTATTTGTTTTCATAGCGTTTAATATGTGTTGTTTTGTTGGACAATATTGGGCAGGATGTGAATAAAAAAAATTAAAAAAAATCAGATTTTTAAAAAATCCAAATAGAAAAACAAAATACAGAGAAATATATTGTAGACTATATCGCAATTCAGCCAAAATAATATAGAGAGAGATAATGTGCAGAAAAATATTTCTAACTGTGTAAAGTGTCGTTTTGGATATTATTTTAGGTATTTATGTGGTTTTGTTTCCCAGTTGCCATATATATAAGTTTTTAGGCTGTTCTGTCTTTACAGATCTAGAGGGATTCTAGCAGATGGATGAACAAGCATGGCTGACACCATAACCTTTGGCCTCCCCTCATCAATCAAATCATAATGCAACAAACACGCATTCACACTTTGCTATTGTTTTGGAGGTCTGCCAGTTTAATGCAGATCTCCAAGAATATCACTCGGTCTCGCTCACTATTTTAAGATGCTCATTCACCAGCGCGTCCCCAACCCCCCAGTGTCAAATAATGGTCAAAATTAGGCTGAACAAAGTATGTTGCTTAATTGCTTTATGCTCGACTGCAATAGAAACAATTTCTCATGGGTTTCTGAGCCAACAGCTAATTAATTGCTTCCGTTTGCCATTAATGAAGACTGTTGTTAGTTCTGTAGAGTATGAGTGCAGAATTGCAGGAAAAAGTCTTGATGAGTGCCACCACCCAACAAGTGATATTATCAAATCTTCCACAAAATCTGTATAATTCAATTTTAGCAACTGCAAAAGAAGATTGATAGGCTTGTTCAATGATATAATTGTAAGCAATATTTTTGTAAAAGTTTAAAGCCACTGTTTGTAATGTTTATTATATGCTTTCGTCAGTCATAATAATCTTTGAATTATGTACATTTGAAGAGTTTTCTTGACAAATATTGATAAAAGCAATTTATTAGAATTATGCTAATTTGTTTGCCAGTTGTATGTAATTTGATTTATTTTTAATTCAAATAACTAATTTTTATACTTAATTACATTTACCTGAAGTCTTTTTTTTTTTTAATGTACACTACCTTTAAAAATGTGAAAAAAGTCTCTTGTGTACAATAATTCAGGCTTCCCTTTCTTGTTCCAAAAAAGTGAGAAATGAGAATGATCTTCTGTGACCAAAAGTCAGCGGTGTGTTCTTACAACCGTCTTACTGTAAACTTTTGACTCGAGCATATGTGATACACCACAGCACTTTGTAAAGTTGTACAAGTCTGTGACCTTGTAAATGAATGAAACAAGAGCATCTCATTATGGGATTAGGTGTCAGTGGGTTTACATGATGGTTAACAGGATTGCATGCCAGGCATAGCACAATAGTGCCTGACCCAGACCCCCCATCTGTGCTCGGCACATGCTGTCTGACTGGAGCCCCTGCAGTAATATTTGTCATCGATCAGATGACGTAGCGATAGCTGCACATGGTCTGCTTCCTATCCGGTCACAGTGACGCAATCTCACTGGATGGCTGTGCTGGATAAAGCATGTAAAAGACTGTGACTAGGCGATTCTCTGCTTGCCAACTCCAATATGTAATGTGTTTGGATATAAAGCCGCTGGCTTGTTCCAGATGCCTCTGCTTTAGTATGACAGACAGGGTTTATTTATCCCTTTAGACATGCAAAAAACACGCACATAGGACCCAGTTAGTCTGAGGTTCTTTAGTATTTGTCTGAGATCTCCTAATCTTGGGTGCTGCTGGGATGGAGGCAGCTCCAGGCCAACTGTGTTTCCTCACTCGGCTGCATCATTAACCACTAATTTGTGCCTGCTAGCATTCAAAAGATTTGATTACAGCTAAATGGCTTAATTTGCGGATATTATCCAAATGACTGTAATCTGGAGAATGGATGGTGGCAAAGGTTTTGTGCTTGTCAAATACAAATATTATTGTCTGCCATTGTTAAAAGTAGGTGCTCTTGCTCTAATGACCATGTTCTGTAGATTGGTGAAGGTGAAGGGGGTAATTTATGGGCTAGTTCTGTTGTCACCCAATGGAATTATAAAACAATTGATATGTAATAATAATAATAATAATAATAATAATTGATTAATATTAACTTTAACATCCAAAAATTTATTTTAACCACTGTTTTAATATTATATTATATTATATTTATTATATTATATTAT
>NW_015544165.1:573887-578259 GCF_001515605.1 Sinocyclocheilus anshuiensis
AATATAAATATAATATTATATTTATATTATTTATATTTATATTATATTTATATTATTATTATATTATATTATATTATTACTTTCTTTTCTGTTCCAGACTGCTTCAGCCTTCAAAAAAACTTCAAATAAATGGCCTTCAGACTGCAAATAAACATATTACTATCCTTTAAGTATGCTGTTGATGAATCATTTTGAATGAAAATGGATTGAACGGTGATCTCTGCATACATATTTACTCCACTGTGCTCAAGTGTTAGTATTGCTCTAATGCACCAGTTACATAACATTGATTTGCATAGCTTTCATGTATAAAACACTCTGCTGTAACAACCTCTTCAGACATTGACAAAACTGAGTGCTTTTCCATCTATAGTGACATGTAGTCTTTAAGCACTTGTCGCGACACTCTATTTGACTGCTGTCATTATGAATTGAAATAATATTTTTGGTGTGTTGTCCTCATTTTAGCCTATTTATCAAACAATTCAACAGTTGCATTGTGTTGCTGCTGTGCAAGGATCTAAAAACGGCTCTGTGTAGTTAATGCTGCTCAATGTGAAATCCCGCAGGTGATGGAGATTTACCGCTGATTACAGAACCGGCTTCACTGATAAGATGCGCGTTAAATATCGCATGCGATTTATCGTGCAGCCCTACTGTTGAGACTTCATCATCCTAGTATCCTAGTAACCATCCTTATCTCCATGGCAGCACCCTAGTAACATTCTAGAACTCTCTAGCATCTTGGCACTTAGTTTTGCGTGAGCAACAACCACACTCAATTTCTTCCATTTCTAATTAGTTAAATTGATACTTATCCTTGGTTCAAAATAGCTTGCTATTCCCCTCAAGTGTTCATCTTTAAGAAATCACATTTAAATGAGGTATACAATCTAGGCTATGTTATTTTCTGGTCTTGTTCTCTTTATTAGTAGCATTATGTCCCAACTTGCCCTTTCAGCATGTGACTTACCTCGGCTCTTAAGGTTTTATAAACCTGGGATTTTAAAGCAGATTATCAGGGTAGTCTGGTCTGACAATCTGTCCACAGACAACCAGCGGCAGCAGCATCCTTAGGTCACATGAACCCATTTTACTAAAACAATTTATAAGCCAGATCACAAATTTCACAGACAATACCAAGTCTTGGTCTTCCCAGCTCTCTTTGTATGGATACAGCATCAGAATCATGCTTCATGTGTTTGTAGCATTGATAGACATGTACAATTGTCGGTTCCTGAACCATGCACCGTTTTAAATCACAAATGTATTGCAGCTGAAAATGAACAGGGTAGAGAAACATGAAAATGAAGCGACAGTTCTGTCAAGCATACAGTTTTTCAGAAGGTGTGAAATTGGATCTGGCGTGTAATATAAATGGAGGTGAGCATTATGCTGTTATTGCTGTGGAGGTTATATCCTTCAATTAGTGTCACTGATCAGGCTTCTGCCTGTGGGGTGAGTCGTAAGACACCGGTGCACAAGAACCACGCTGAAGCCAATAAATCATCCGCATACGCTCCAGCTGCTGCACACGGTGCAGATATTTTCAGACAGCAATTTTCTGAACAGTAAAAGGGATGGGAGCTGTTAGCACAGTGGATGTTGAAGAATTGTCATGCACATAGATTTTGTTTTTATGTTTAGCTTGAGTGATGAGCTGACATAAGATATTTTTTTGTCAATGTGTATTTTCATATGACCAAATAGGTTGTATGATTGTTCTTGTTCAGCTTCACACAATCAACAAGGTGCGTCGGGAAAAAAAAAAAATATATTGATACAGTACCAGAGACACTTGTGACGTTAAGGGGTCAGAGCAAACAAAGAATGTAATTAAAAGGGAATTTTATTTTGCCAATGCGTTTCGGCGCACAGGCCTTCGTCAGGGCTAAAAGATTGCAGGTGTACATAGGTTCCTTTAAATGCAAACAAGGACAAAATTCAAACTTGCAAACAACCAATGAAAATATTGGATAATATATCATCCACCAATCACAAAATTCATCAAACAAACGGCCACATATTTTTTCGGAATAAATATATAGGTATAGTGAACAAACAGACATATAGTGATACTCCATTCAAAACATTTATGCAAAAAAAAAAAAATGTTAAAGAATACAATGCACACCTATATGCAAGATCATTATGGAAACAACAGTCTTATAAAAATTCTTTTAAAACAAGTTCTTCATTCATCCTAATAGGAAACAAACATTTTCAATAAAAAAATCCAAAATGCCTCTCTTCTTTTCCCAATTAGATCCGTATCACCCCCTCTTACTGGAATGTTTATGTTCAATACCAAAAAATAGAAAGGAAGACACAGAATGATTACATTCTTTAAAGTGTTTTGCTACTGGTTTAGTTGTCACCTCTTTTTATTGAACTCCTGTGTTCGGTAATACGATCCCTTAAACGCCGAGATGTTTCTCCAACATAAACTTTTTTGCAAGGACATTGTATTATATGTGACCCTGGACCACAAAACCAGTCTTAAGTCACTCGGGTATATTTGTAGCAATAGCCAAAAATACATTGTATGGATCAAAATTATTGATTTTTCTTTTATGCCAAAAATCATTAGGATATTAAGTAAAGATCATGTTCCATGAAGATATTTTGTGAATTTCCTACTCTAAATATATTAAAACTTAATTTTTGATTAGTAATATGCATTGCTAAGGACTTCATTTGGACAACTTTAAAGGCGATTTTCTCAATATTTAGATTTTTTTGCACCCTCAGATTCCAGATTTTCAAATAGTTGTATCTCGGCCAAATATTGTCATATCCTAATAAACCATTCATCAATGGAAAGCTTATTTATTCAGCTTTTAGATGATGTATAAATCTCAATTTCGAAAAATTGACCCTTATGACTGGTTTTGTGGTCCAGGGTCACATATATATATATATATATATATATATATGCATGCCATGGTATGGTATATATGCCAAAAAATATATATGCCATGGTGTTTTCATTAATTTAATTCATATTTATACTCCACAGTAGCATGTAAAGGAAATGTGGAGACAAAATTTCCTCACTGAGTTTGGGCCGTTTTTAATCTAAAATAAATGTATGGTCCACTTAATATTTAAACATTTTAATGCCATATAAAACAGTATTTTATCTTACATTTAGGGCTATCAATAAGCAACCGAAATTATATTTATATGACAACTTTTATAAACATTTATGCATTAAAACCATGACACACAAATTCTCATCAAATTATGCATTTTTAAACATTTTCACATTCTCATTCACTTTATTTTGGAGGGCAGTGCTGCCCCCCTTGCCTTTTCTGAGATAACACCCCTGTTATATTAATATTTCATTTGAAGAGTGTGTTGAATAGCATATTAGTTTTAGCTGTGGTATTTAAATTGGTTTTGGGAATCGTGAAATTTCACTGGTATTGGTATCGACTACTGAAATTTTAGTATCATCACAACCTTAATAAGGATATCAGGCTTGAGGATCAATGGCAAAAACTGACAGCTGAAGACATGAGAGGAGAATAATAATGAGGGACGGTGCTTCGAGATGATGTGCAAATGACATAAAAGCCGGTGAAGGCAAAGAGAGATGAATAGCTCCACTTGAAAGCTCGAGCAGCTATAAACTCTCAGCTGGTCTCGTTGAAAATGTCGGCCTCATTTACATACATAGCACACTTTCAGAAGTTTACTAATCACATGCACGAGTGTCCTAAAACAAGATAAGGGTGTACGAGAGATAAATTATTGAAAAAGCTATGAATATTTGATGAGAGGCCCTGGTGAAAGACACAGACAAAAGACAATGCGGTAAAGCATCTTGGTTTGATTGACCCGTTCTGGGATAAAAGTAACAAAAGCTCATTGAGATGATTAATGGGAAGCAGGCCTCGTGGCCGCCTTCTATTCTCTCTCAAACGGGTGACAGACAAACACAGTGAGCGCTCTAGACTGCAACAAGAAACAAGGGTGCGGGGTGAGCGCAAGGAGATAAGATTAGCCAGAACAGAACATCTTGAAGGGTTGTATATTAAAGATATTAAACGGATTTGTTTATATGACTTCAAGTGCTACAAGGTCGCAAACGTTTAAAAGTCAATATGAATGCACCTTTTAGCTGTTTTATGGCCCTAATGGAAGCATTACTTTTAATTAAGGGAGATGATATAGTTAAGTGTCGAAGTGTGTGGATGCTGACTTTAAAAGGGAAATCGTTTTTTGTTGACAATAGGTGTTGATAATATATATATCTGCACAAAACTATAATTCGGAGGGATGGGCGGCACATTATAAACAAGTAGGTCTATAATACCTGCTGGAGAAAACTACACTCTAAAAAATGCTGGGTTGTTTCAACCCA
>NW_015544165.1:583685-603612 GCF_001515605.1 Sinocyclocheilus anshuiensis
TTGGACAACTTTAAAGGCGATTTTCTCAATATTTAGATTTTTTTGCACCCTCAGATTCCAGATTTTCAAATAGTTGTATCTCGGCCAAATATTGTCATATCCTAATAAACCATTCATCAATGGAAAGCTTATTTATTCAGCTTTTAGATGATGTATAAATCTCAATTTCGAAAAATTGACCCTTATGACTGGTTTTGTGGTCCAGGGTCACATATATATATATATATATATATATATATGCATGCCACTTTTAGTATTGCATGTAATAAAACTTTTAATGTGTATATCTTTTTAAAAAAGAAGGTGTTCAAAACACTTTATATTTTTGGTATAATTTTGGTATTTTCATATGACTACAGACATTTAGATTTATTCATTTAGCAGTAGGGTTGGGCTGATAGACAATACCATCGTCCATCGCCGATGGCTGACAGACATCACGATGCTGAGCCCTGAAGGAGTGTATTTGGCACAGAAATACCCTCATACGTTCAACTCATTTTTTGAAACTTTGGCCATGTTTAGCATGAGAATCCAACTCTTTAACAATGCAAACAAGTCAGAATGCATGAAATAGCATCATCCTCTTTAACATTTTTATCATGTAATGTATACATTTACTCTAATTCTTATTACTCTAATTGGTAATATTGTTAGATCCTTTATGAAAATGTGTTTCTCATCATTTTCTCAATCACTTAATGTAATAAATGTTTAAATATACTCTAATTCTGTACTTTGGGACTGCTAAGACCATGAAAAATAAGCAATATACACAGTAACTAGTGACAGGTATTTTGCATTATAGCTCATACTAAATTGTGTACTAGGAGTTTGTATTGTCCAATTAGTATCCAATAACTCTCTGTTTATAATTATGGTTAAGGATCGGCTAAGTGCTCGCTGAAGAGCTATGTCTTTTAGCTTTGTTTTGAAAGGCGTGTTTCTTAACAGCTGATTCAGGCAGACAGCCTTGTGGATGGACCCTGCTGTTGACGACATCAGTCTGCTGAGCTCATTTTGTTTCCCTGCGGCCTCCTGCTTCCTGCCGCACACAATGAGATCAGCACTGCAGGAGTATCCCCTTTCACCCAGCAACTGCTGATGTACTCACATTTCGGGTTCAGGCACTGATTAGCCGTTGAAGAGAGCAATCTGCCCTTCACATCAACCTCTGCGTCCAGACAGTGCAGTTACTGCAGTGTTTCTGCAGTCTGAAGCTAAAGCACACTGTATCTGTCCTCTCTGCTTTCAGAGCTCAAAGTCTTCAGTCAACACTAATGAGCTGCTGAGCTTCTGCTTGCTCTCAGCCCGAACAAACTGCGGCGGCAAATGCCACTGCGCACTACTTCTGCGTTATATCAGTGTGTGATTTTGTGCTCTGGCTTTAAGCTGGCGTACAGTTGTGCTGAAACATGCATCCTCACAGAAAACCAAAATAATTGGTTGTTGTCTGGGCTTGGTTTTATTCAGCAATAAAATAAACTTCTTCTTTCCTGTTTTTTCCCCGCCAACAGTAAATAAGCACAAGCCATGGATTGAGACCACGTATCATGGTATCGTAACGGAAAATGACGACAAAGTTCTCCTGGACCCTCCGCTGATAGCCTTGGATAAAGATGCCCCGTTGCGCTATGCAGGTAAGATCCTCCATCTTCTGGTCTCAAATGAGGCTGTCAGCCATTTTGCTTCCTCATGCTTTCCAAACCATAAAGAGATAGTTCACCTAAAAATGAAAGTTCTGTCTTCATTTCTTCCATAAAAAGGATTTTCATAAAATGTGCTTTTCTGTGTAATGAAAGTGAATGGGAACTGGGGCTGTCAAGCTCCAAAATGACTAAAAAGCACCATAAAATTGTCATAAAAGCAGTTCATATGGTTTGAGCATCATATTCCAAGACTTTTTAAGCCAAACAATAGCTTTGTGGGACAATTTCCCCTTTGCTACAGAGTTATCATTAACTAAAACTAAAACCATTAAAAAATGCATGATTTGAAATCATTAACTGAAATAAAATAAAAAATACAAACTTTTTATTTTATTTCAGCATGTTGCCAATGCAACTTTTCTCAACTTCCTCATATGATGCTTTTAACTGTTTATTTCATTTATTTATTTTTTTGTCATATTGAACTTTGACAGCCTCAGTGCCCATTCACTTACATTACACGGCTTTGTGGGACAATTTCTCCTTTGCTACAGAGTTATCATTAACTAAAACTAAAACCATTAAAAAATGCATTATTTGAAATCATTAACTGAAATAAAATAAAAAATAAAAACTTTTTATTTTATTTCAGCATGTTGCCAATGCAACTTTTCTCAACTTCCTCATATGATGCTTTTAACTGTTTATTTCATTTATTTATTTTTTTGTCATATTGAACTTTGACAGCCTCAGTGCCCATTCACTTACATTACACGAAAACAAGTGAGCAGGAGAATCTTTAAAAATGCACCGTTTACACAGAAGTTATCATACAACTTTGGAACAACATGAGGGAGACTCATGACAGAATTTTTATCATAAGAAGTGTGTTGCAGTGAGGACCGTGGAGTATATGCACCCGATTTGTCTCCAGTTATTAAAGCTGTCAAATATTGATGTTATTCATGAAATGATGAAATGATGTTATTCATGTTTTCATAGAAAAGTCAGCAGAAGTTTTGTCCCTAGACATTTAGCAGTAGAGTACAAAACTGAATTTCTAAAACACTGGGTTCCACTGATCCCTACAAAATCCTGGTGCGAGCTATGATGGATGTTGGTGGTGTGCTTTTCCCTTATCTTTTTTCCACATATTGGATATAATACGTTAGAAGACCCAATTGAGGCATTTTTAAGCATGTTGGAGTAATAAGCTCATATTTAATTAGTACAGATGAAGATAGGCAGTCTATAAACCCCTCATTTTATTAAATTGCCCCTCTCCTGTTCACCAGGCAGCTAGTCGCCAGACTTCTAGAGCTCTTCTGATATCAAGATCAATGAAATTTCTTCTTACTCGGCTTGTTTCCTGTGAGAGGGAATGTGCAGCCCTAGCATTGGCTCTGGCCATTTTTAATCACTTAGCGATTTACTATGACCTTGTTTCAAATCTCTTCATGCAGTGGTCCATTGTCAATGCACTCCCTCCTTTCTCGCGGTTTTAGTTCCAGTCCTTGTTATTCTCCTGGTGCACCCTGAATATGGGACACTGCTATCAAATTAGTGGCAAACATTTGGGAGAAAGATGGGTCCACAAGCACTAATGTGGTTTACCTTGAGTTATTTGTATAAATATTAAAGCACTTAGGTCATTTTTCACTGATAATCTTCCCCTCAAGCCGTAGCACCTCATAAATATATAATTCCTCCGATAGTTCATAAGTAAGTCATTTCAGTAAGCTTTGTTTGTGTGAGCCAGCAGTGAGAGTGCAGACATTTGGCACACTGATTATATTAACAAGCTTTCTTAAATTCACTTTGAAGCATCACATGGCTGTGTGGGTGACTGGCGCATTCTTAGCATCTCTGGTGCCATGCTGACTAACTCACTTTACTCTGATCAGGGAGCTTAGCAAAAGTCTCACAGAACTGGTGTGCCATTTACATTCATTTAAACCAGACCATGTTGCTAAAGCTAACCTGAGAACTGTTGAGGTACACAAGCATCCAAGTTGGGCTGCACAATTAATCGAATTTCTAATCGCAATTACAATTACGGATGCCACAATTGCATAATCGTTCAAAGCAGCAGTTAATCGTTCAAAGTCCACTTATGTTATTCTGCATGCTTAAGATGCTTTTTTTCTTTCTACGTTATCTTAAGGGTTTTTCCATTGTTTTAATTTGAGTTTTAGTATAACATTATAATACCATGCATAGTTTGACTTTTTTATTTAAAGAAACCAATCCAATGTATAGTTGACATTTGAGGCTTAATACTATAGAAAAGCAATAAAAGTTTTTCAGTTAGTGTTTTCAGCTTGTTTATTTTCCTATAAAAATATGGCATGCAGTTGCTTCAAACAAAGGTGTAAACATAATTTAATCATAGTTAATAATCGCAATTACAATTTCAAAGGAATAATCGACAATTATGATTTTTGTCATAATCGTGCAGCCCTACATCCAAGTAGCTTTTCATTAATGTCAGAAATTTACTTATTGTATTGTTTTGGAAAAAATGTCATTTTAATCATTTAAATACTATATACGTTTTATTAACCATTTTCTATTTGTTTAATTATATTTGTATATATTTATTGTTGCATTATTTTTATGGATTTAATATATATATAACATCATATAATTCATAGCAAAGGCATTTTTGTTCCCAAAATTTGAAATCTCTATGGATTTATTTAGTGTATATGAAAAGTTGCTTCAAAAAGGGTACAGTGTCCCATTAGGGGCAGACATGCAGCATCATGATCAATGTTCTGCTGGCCTTTTATAAACCAGCTCCAAGCATCGATTTCCACTGCAGACATGATGTAGTCTATAGAGAGCTCTTACATTCCTATCAGATCCTATCAGACTATTCAGTGCCAGCTCGTTGTCAATTTCAATATTTCCTCTGAATCATTGTGAGCGAGTCCTTTAACTTTTTCAGAACTCTAAAACTTAAATGCTTAGGCAGTAATGAAGCAGCAAATCAAATAAACAATTAAGCCCCTCCGCTAGTCTTTTTTTTTCTCACTTCTCTGCTATTGTTACATCTTCATCGATTCCTCTGTGCAATATAGCAGTCTGAGGGAACGAATCAATATTCATTGTGTTTTGCCTGATGGGAAATGGAAGGTTATTGGAGTTGGCACTTGGCATGCAGGCTGAAGCGCCAGTCTGGGTTTTAGGGGAAGTGTGGGGATGTACAGTCATTAAAGCTCCAGAATGCACTGATGAGGCACAAAGATTCCATCGCATGACTTGCTCTGAACAGCAGATAAATCCAGCAAATCCATCTCTAATTGTGAGGGTAAAAACAGGGTGGACAGGTCCACCAGCAGAGGGCACTGATAGGGTCAAACTGGACCCTTTAGCAGTCAGCCAAGCAGAAGTTTTTTTCCCCTTCTTTTTTTCTTTTTTTTAATAAAGTCAGCTAATTTAAGTGCTGATACTACTATAAAAACATTTTTGGCTAACTCTTATTCTTTCATATGGTTGTGCCATTCATTGTTTTAAACTTAACAGGAACTCTTTGGCAATTTCCTCCAGTGGTCAAGGCTGTTTTTGGTGTTTCTGTGACTGTTAATGTGGACTCATCAAAGTATATGGTTTCATGTTGTATACAGTCATAATAGGGCTCAGAATACCCTCAGAATTGGCATGATGCAGATTGCTACGAATGTTAGGGTCTGTGAGATATTGTCTCACATTTGCAGTGCAAAGAGGCTAAAAGCGATCTGTACTAGGGCTGGGTGATACAGCAAAAAAAATTTGAAGCATAATTTTCAATATAATAATTTATGCATTTAGCAGACGCTTTTATCCAAAGCGACTTACAGTGCATTCAGGCTATACATTTTTTACCTGTATGTATGTATGTATGTATGTATATATCAGAGCATGTGAGCGAAGCTACGTTTTCCGCTCTATGGACGTGCGCTCCACTCAGTCGCTCTAACCGCCCAAGCAAGCGCTCCGTTAATATTCCGCTCACGCTCGCCGTAAACCAATTCCCGCTCAGATCCCGCTCCGTTCTGTAAAGAACAAATTTGCGTTGTTGTGTGTGTGGAGAGACTCTCTTCCTCACAGACTCCGTCCGGTGTGTATATATATATATATATATATATGCATTTGCCCTAAAATGTCTTTTTTATTTTATTTGCATTATTTTTATTTATTGTATTTTAACATTTTGTTTAAATTAATTTTATTATTTTTTTATTTATTTAATTAACTTACTGTATTTTATACCTCTTGGATTAAACATTTTTCATTTGTTTGGTTAGAAATAATAGTAAAAGAAATAAGAGTATCGAGAGTATTTACTTACACATCTCTTTAAAACATTCAAATATAGGAAAAATATAATTGTGAACATTTTTTTAGTGATGATGCAAATGTACTGATGAATCTGAGTTTTGAATCAATTCACTGAAATGGACAGGTCGAACCGATTCATGGAAATGAGTCCCAACTTTAATGGCATTTTTTTAAAGTCAGAGGCACTATTAAATCATATATGTCCCTATGCTCTCATAAAGAGGTTGTGACACACTCTTCAAGAATCTTAATGGCCAAGTTAAAAGCACATTAAAATAGTTTATATATTCACAGTGTTGTTTAATTTTATATTGCAGCAGAGTGATCATAAATATTCAATATATCTCGCCCAACCCTAATCTCTACTAATGTGAAAAGTCAAATGAGGTATTTTGAGTCCTCGGCTGCTTCTGTGACATCTGTCTTCTCTTTCTTGTCTCTGTGTTTCTGTGCATCTCGTTCTTTCTCTGACTGACCTGGGTTTATCTTTTCTCCCTTCTTGTAGAGAGTTTTGAGGTGACCTTCACCAAAGAAGGTGATGATGGGCTCTTTCTACTGCCTTGTAATCGTTTTATTAACCCACTAACGCAAATACAAAAGAAATCGGCACTTCACACGGAAACTCCTATCATGCTCTTTTTAATCTCTTCCCAGCTCTTCTTCTTTTTGGTTTTGTTTTCTGTTTTCTCTCACCTTTGAATTTGTTGGAAATGGATGCAACTGGATGATAAGTGTGATACGGGGATAACAGAATCTAGAAATATCTATGCATGAGACATCCACTGAAGTTTGCAGATCCTAACAGTACTTCAGCTCCAAAACAGAAAAAAATTGTCTTCTGAAAGTTTGTTTTCAGAGACATCCTCTTTGTAAAGTACCTTTTAGGGGTTCACGTTTAGCACTACAGATCTTAAATCTGTGAGACTCTGACGCTCCAGAGTTCAGTTCCTTCTCAAAAACGACATTGCTGAGATTGTTAAATGATGCAAACTCTCTGCTGTCCGGTCTGTGGTGTTGGTTTGATCTCTAGTTCGAGCCTCTTCACCCTCTCCTCCACTAATCTGAAATACACGCATGGCAACTACTGCTGGTTGATGTGGATGTCAAGCAAATGGATATTTCTAACCCCAGCTCTCATCCAGCCTTTAAGTTTACTGCCTCTGCTCTTTTGTTGTTTTATTGTTTAATTCTTTCAGTTTTTTAAAGGTTTAAGAGAGACAACATTGCACAGGAAGACTTCCTTCATGCCCAAATCTAGTTTTAAGGGGGAATTTAAACTCCAAATGAGGGTTTTTTGCTTGTTTGTTTGTATATTTGCTTTGATTTGTGAAATTCTGATAGGATGCTGGATCTCTGTCATAAATCCTTCTCATCGTCCCATGATTAACTTAACACTTTAACCTTGCTTTCTTGTTTAAATGTGTTATTTGTAACCAAAAATCTGCATTAAACACCTTAAGTACTTCTTTAAATATGTTATGCTATTAAATACAACAGATATCTGTTCATTGGTTCATATCATTTCCTTCCTGTCCTTGTATATTAAGTATTCCTGTGAAATGCCTATCCACATTCTGGGTTTCTTACTGCATGACTGGATGCAATGTGATCAAATGGCTTGGACCAGACACTCAGTATCCCCCTTTTAACTCTCCCTTCCACTTCCCCAAATACTCACCCCATCCCACAGTGCTTCTGGCTTCCTCCACAGACACCTTCACCTCCCACCTCCCCTCAGTGTTTCAATCCCTTTGGCTGCCAAACCAACTTTGGCTGTTCTTATTTGAGTGTGGCGTGTTATTAGTTTGGTTGTGGGTTTCTTTTATCTCATGAACAGCAGTTGGCGCTTCGGCTCACGGGTGGGCTTGACTAAACACGCGTGTGCCGTTTTCAGGGGAGATCTGCGGCTTCAGGATTCATGGGCAGAACGTGCCGTTTGAGGCGGTGGTGTTGGATAAGTCCACTGGCGAGGGCATGATCCGGGCCAAGGATAAACTGGATTGTGAGCTGCAAAAGGAGCATACCTTCACCATTCAGGCCTATGACTGTGGAGAGGGACCTGATGGCGGCAACATGAAGAAATCTCACAAGTGCGTATCTGGTTTGGCAGATTTTAATGATAAAATAGAGAGTACTGGAAATAATGGTGGGAATGGCACCAGAATGGAGCCAAAATGGTTCGCATAAGCATCCTAGTTGCTTCAAAGTGTCAAAATGTGATTAAAAGTGTGGCGTTGGTAAGATTTTTGCATGTATTTGATCAAAAATGCAGCAAATATTGTGAAATATTAGAATCGTTTAAAGGTGACATATCATGAAAATCTGACTTTTCCAGGTTTTAAGTGCTATAATCAGGTCCCCGTATAAGTGATTTGGCGCTCAATAAACATTTTTTATTTGAATTATTATCAATGTTGAAAACAGTTGTGCTGCTTAATATTTTTCTGGAAACCATGACGTGTTTTTTTTTTCCAAGACTCATTTGTAACTTTGTATCTTTTATAACATTATAAATGTCTTTACTGTCACTTTTGATAAGTTTAATGCATCTTTGCTGATTAAAATGATTAATTTTGTTTAAAAAAATTCTTATTGACCCCAAACTTTTGAACGTTGTGTATATGATATGATGTATATGCAAATAAAACAAAAATTATTGAAGCATGATTTACAAGAAAATGCTATTCCAGTTTTCCTTCTTCAAAATTTCACACTTAATTCAACATGTTGCTTGCTGTTTCTTTGTAATTGTGAAATTTACTAGCAATTTCTGAGTGAAAAGTTTCTACACCATTTCTTTTCAGTGTAACAAATAATGAATGAATTTCCATAAACACTATGGTTAAGTCAGCTGTAAGTTAAGTTTTACATTAGATGCATACAAGATTTGCTGTACACAACAACTTGATATTAATAAAATTCAGCATTGAAAAATTACATAATTTAGTAAACCTATTCTATTCTATTCTATTCCCACTTGTAGTTAAATTAAAAAAGGTAAAGGCCAGACACCATTTATTTGTTTAGATCTATCATGTATATAGAGAACATCTAGAGATTCATTTGACCCGTGCTTTTTATTTGATATTGTGTTTTAATTTCTTTTTTTATTATTTGTGGCATTCAGCAGCCATATACCCATGATATCACATTTGAAATATTACAACACTGGAGGGTCCTGTGAAAGACTGTGTCCCATTAGATCATGCATAAATGAATCATCCATCTGTTAACAATCAAGACTTGCGTCACTGGCATGCTTATTCCTGCTTGTCCAATTCAAGTTTATTAATCAAGCTTTG
Organism: Sinocyclocheilus anshuiensis; assembly: GCF_001515605.1. Lineage (NCBI taxonomy): Eukaryota > Metazoa > Chordata > Actinopteri > Cypriniformes > Cyprinidae > Sinocyclocheilus > Sinocyclocheilus anshuiensis. The sequence goes on from NW_015544165.1 coordinate 592,960, forward strand.
ATGTCCCCTAGGGCTACCGTCCACATCCAAGTGAATGACATGAATGAGTATTCACCGGTGTTCAAAGAGAAGTCCTACAAAGCCACAGTGATCGAGGGCAAAAAGTATGACAGCATCCTGAAAGTGGAGGCTGTGGACGCTGACTGCTCTTTCCAGTTCAGTCAGATCTGCAGCTATGAGATTGTCACCCCAGATGTGCCCTTTACCATTGACAAGGATGGTAAGTGCTGCCAATTCAAATCTCCTGCCAAAACTCCAAGTTATATCCCTACCAGTGATATTGACATCTAGATCATTGTTATTCATGTGCCTATAAAAATTGATTTGTGGAAACAAGCAGCCATTTTAGAATCAGTAGCATACCTAATGTTGACATTAGCAATCTGTCACCTTGAGTTCTGGCCTGAATTTAAGCATGATAATTTCAATTTGGCTTACCTAGCTGGTGAGGTCATTGCTTGTTAATTCTCCTTATAAACAGGCAACATCAAGAACACAGAGAAGCTGAACTACAGCAAGGAACGCATGTATAAACTCACCGTGACTGCATATGACTGCGGTAAAAACCGTGCGTCTGAGGACGTTCTTGTGAAAATCAACATCAAGCCCACCTGCAAACCAAGCTGGCAAGGTATCAAAGAACTCTGGATCTTTTGTCCCTCATACACTCAAGCAAACGCAGGTGTATTATTTTGTGGTTTAAAGCTGGAAAGCTCAGTTATCAAGGTCAGTTTGGTTTGAGCCGATGCAAGTGCGCAACTTTGTGTTTCAACTAGTGGTTGACCGATATATCGCCAAGGCCGATATATCGGCCGATATTTGGCATTTTCAAATATCGGCATCGGCCAAAAAGTTTTTCTGTTTGGCCGATGCGTTCGAGGCGCATTTTTATTTTGACAGCGTGCCGGACTTTTATTTTGATGGCGCTGAGAACGGCAGCGCCTGAGCACACAGTGCTCACATTCTCCCTCTTGTTCGCTGTTGTCGTTAACAGTTCTGTACGGATAGAAGTCTGTCTAATAATCAGATAGAATGGTTAAACAAAGGAATTAAAATGTATACAAAAAGTATTAACAATTGCTTTTATATTATTAGTAATAGAAAGGCAAACATTATAATACTTTCTCGTTTGCCGTCAGCATTCAGCAAATATGCATTTACATCATTTAAACAAATCTTTGAATGGCTAATGAAAATTTTATTTCACAAACCTTGCAAACTTAAGTCGAATCCAGTTGTGAGATCTTGTGAAGTGTGCATGTGACCTGCATGATCGCGTGTTCTCTGCGTGACTTTCGGTCTGTGCAAAATTAATGCTTTAAACATTAAATTCGTGATGTCAAATTATGCTGCGCTTTATGCATTTGCCCACTGTAGGGCTGCACGATTAATCGCATGCGATATTTAACGCGCATCTTATCAGTAAAGCCGGTTCTGTAATCAGCGGCTCGGCATCGGCTGTCAAAAAAACAATATCGGTCGACCACTAGTTTCAACATGTTGTTTGTGTACATGGTAACAGTTTAAAAGCCAAATCCACCATTATCACTAATAGTTCAAAACTATCTGTTAGAGCTGTCCATCCATAAAAAAATGTTAAAGTAAAAAAAAAAAAGAAGAAGGTTGTTTGCTGTTGGTTTTATGTTAACTAATGTTAATGTATACATACAACGTTTCATGTTAAAATATTTAACAATACACTACTGTTCAGATGTTTGGGGTCGGTAAGATAATTTTATGTATTTATTTTTTTTGCAAGAAATCAGTACATTTACTTATTGACATATTTATTTTATTCAGCAAGGATGCATTAAATTGATAAAAAAATGTTCCAAAAGATTTCTATTTCAAATTAATGCTGTTCTTTTGAATTTTCTATTCATCAAATGAAACCTGAATTCCATAGAAATATTAAGCATCATAACTCTTTTTGACATTTCTTTTTATTATGAATGTTTCTTGAGCACCAAATCAGCATATTAGGATGATTTCTGAAGAATCATGTGACACTGAAGACTGGAGTAAAAAAAAAATCAGCTTTGCATCACAGGAATAAATTACTTATTAAAATATATAAAAATAGGAAACGGTTATTTTAAATTGTAATAATATTTCACAACAATACTGTTTTTACTTTGTTTTTGATCAAATAAAAGCAGTTTTTTGTTTTTCAAAATCATACCGATCCCAAACTTTTGAATGTTGTTATTATATGTAAATCATATATTAAGTATTGTTCATTCTTAACTAGTATTAGCATGTACAACCTTATTGTAAAGTGTTACTAAATATTCGTTGTGAGTCTGTTTTGTGAATGACACATTTTCTCTTTGATGTTGATAGGATTTAATAAAAGGATTGAATATGAGCCTGGTACAGGAAGTCTAGCCCTGTTCCCCAGCATGCACCTGGAGACCTGCGAGGAGCCAATCACCTCCATTCAGGTCAGCATCATGCTGGAGACTAATCACATCGGCAAGGGTTGTGACCGTGACACGTACTCCGAAAAATCCCTGCACAAGCTGTGCGGTGAGTCCAGACATCCTTATTGTTATTGAGTTACATTAACATCAAGATGATTAAATGTGCTTATTACATTAAGCAACTCAAGTGTAAACTATTTTAGACTAATTTACATAATCGTATTACCTCCATAATCACACAGGCACATGCTGAACCATGATGCAAACAATGTTTTGGGATACTCTAATGAATAACTGTTTGTGTGCCCATCCAGGTGCCAGCGCTGGCACTGTGGAGCTGTTGCCTGCTCCCAGCAACTCTGCCAACTGGACTGTTGGCTTGCCCACTGACAACGGGCACGACAGCGATCAGGTGTTTGAGTTTAATGGCACCCAGGCCATCAAGGTCCCTGAGGGTGTGGTGAGCACCACCCTGAAAGAGCCCTTCACCATCTCAGTGTGGATGAGACACGGACCTGGAGGCAGGGAGAAGGAGACCATACTCTGCAACACTGACAAGACCGGTAATGACATTCACACACTGACAGGACTGAGAGGGATGTGTTATTTGTGTGTCCTCTTCATGTTTTTACTTCAGTATGGCTGTCAAAATCATCATGTTATTTCATGCGATTAATTGAATGTGTTATTAACACTGTTAACACATTTATTTAATTTAACACTATAATGGATAAAGTGATGTACTTGACCGCACTGTTTTATTGCGGCTTTTTATTTTTTTCATCTGTTATTTTATTTCTGTTATTATTATTGTTGTTGTATTTTAGTTTCATCTCATGATATCTATCTACCAGGCATTATGTGGAGTATTACAAAAAATAATCACTTTAATAATTCCTTTTGTTGGTTTTATGTAAATGTATATATGTACATAAATATACACAACTGTTCAAAAGTGTGGGGTCAATAATTTTTTAAGAAATGAATACATTTTTCAGCAAGGATGCATTGAATTGTTTAAATGTGACAGTAAAGACATTTCTTATTATTTTTTTTAATTTTTTTTAATTTGTCTGTTTGTCACATTTTATGTGTGATATTCCAAAAAAATAATCACTTATAATCTTTTTTCAAATGTAAAGTGTTCCAGGGTTATTTGCATTCAAACACGCACACACATATTCTGAAATGCGCGTCATTACACAAATTGCTGTATTGTTTTGTTTTCTTTCCTTTAAAAGGAATGGAATGCATTAACTACAAAAGAAAAACATAATGTTTGAAAATATATAACAATATATTTAGCAATGCTGTAAAAATTTAACTGGAGTAGCATTTCATTATGTTTTTGAAGGTTATGCAAGGGTTGCTTGTAGTAGTTCTGTGAAATGGGAATCTCACTCTCTGGTCATTGAAGCTAAATTCCCAGTGCTAGAAAAAGCTCATCAGCTGGCCCTTATGTAAGACTGATTACATCACAGTTATGCCCCCATTTATGGGAAATTGCTCAATGTTTTCTAGGAGAGTGTGGCTGCAGCAATCCTTGCATACTTGGATATGTGTACAGTGCACATTAAATCTGTTTATCCGCATTTGAGTGTGGAAAACTCACAAATTTGTAACATGCAATCTGTCATGTGATAAACAAGTGTATTAACATGAATTATCATTGACAGAAGTGTGGTTTTTATTCTTGTATATGTGTCTTCTGCAGAGATGAACAGGCACCACTATTCCCTGTACGTACACAACTGTCGTCTAGTGCTGCTGCTGCGTCAGGAACCCACCGAATCCGAGAACTACAAACCAGCTGAATTCCACTGGAAACTCGATCAAGTGAGTCAACTTGAGCCTCTTCAGAAGCACTCAGTTTTGAAAGACGCATTTGTGTTATTAAATGCTATGTTTAGCTACTAGTAGTGAATAGGTCACATCATGTGTTGAATTAGGGTGTAAACATACTTAAGTAAAGCTGTTGATCCATAACATTCTCTTTCTAAATAGTCCATATTACACTTTCTACCAGTAAAAATGCAATTTTTATACATGAAAATATATGCATGCCAAATTGTATTTTAGGAAGGGGGTTGCTTGCTAGAGCATTGTCATAACTGAGGGTCCTTAGCATTAAAAACATTAAAATACCTGCTTTAAGCAAACTTAACTGTACATTTAGGGAGGCACAAGTTTTTCTGAATGCTTTAGCTGATGCAATCTGTAGTTAAACCGAGGCCCTGATCTAGTGTCTCTCCTCCCAGGTGTGTGATAAAGAATGGCATCACTATGTGTTGAACATCGAGTTCCCAACAGTGACTTTGTTTGTGGATGGTGCCACCTTTGAGCCCTTCCTGGTCACGGAGGATTCCCCTCTGCATGCCTCCAAGATCGAAACCCAGCTCACCATCGGCGCCTGCTGGCAAGGTACTCTCGCTAATGATTTATTGATTCTCTTCACACACAATGATGCAACCTCAGGTTTAGACTTGAAAGCTCTTTGTCGCCATCTGCAGTTGAAATTTAAGCATGCTCTGTATTAGTAAGTAGTTTGTCTTCGCAATTTGTAGAGTTGCTTATTTCAAATCCCCAGTCATAGATGTAATATGAAATTTTTAACATGTCAGGAATTAGATAACCTTTTAAAGACTTCATTTAATCTAAAAATGTTTTGTGGCTTTTATTCCGTCATTTTTATACTAGTGTACTTCTAAAATTTGAATAAAAAAGAAATACAATTTTACTCTTATTATTTTTATTTAGGGTACAAGCACGAAGAACAGAAACCCTATCGTTTATGTAGGGATTTTTACTCTTATTGTTATTATTATTAAATGACAGTATTATTATTAATAACCCGTGTTGGGGGTAACGCATTACAAGTAATGCGAGTTACATAATCAGATTACTTTTTTCAAGTAACTAGTCAAGTAACGCATTACTTTACAAGAAAATATCTTTTTTTATTTTTATTTATTTTATTTGACCATTTATTCACTAACACCTCTCCTTTTCGCCATGTTGAGAGAAATTAGGAATCAGCCTGAGGCTTAATAATTTCACTCTTGGTGTGAAAGGGCCTTTACAGTTTTCAAAAATATAACTTTTGTTTTTTTGTTATTAAAAATGAATAAGAATTGTAAATAAGAATTGGTAGTTGTATTCAATATTTTTAAAATAAATTAAATTTAATCAGTTGAATTAAATACTTATATAAAATATTTATATAGTGTTTTACATATATTTGTTCAATAAAATGCTCTCTAGAATTAGAATTCTTTCTTGGCGTCTTTAATGCATGACACCATGTATCAAGTGACTTTATTTCCCTTGACTATATTGAGCCCTGGTCTTTCCCTGCTCTTCTGTCTTACCTTCACAGACCTCTCAGGACATGACAATGATACTGAGACTCTCTCAGAGACTTTGACAGGTTGCCCTTGTCTTTCCTTATCACCCCAATATGTCAAAAGAGCACGTCTATTAACGCCCTGTGCATGTGCGGTTCTTCTGCAGCGTGACGTATGGCTGCAGGAGGACCATTTATGCACAGCTTCAGTCTGCAATGGCATAACATTTGTAGCATAATGCGACTGAGACGCCATGTCATATACCCTGCCTGACTTGTTCTTCATTCTGTTTTCTTAATTCATCAGTCTAGCTCCATCTAATTTCAGTTTGCTTCCAGATCTGGAGAAGTATACAGCACACAGTATATTAGAAGCAAAACAAGTCCAACTGACCTTAGGGATCTGCATGTTTTTATGATAAATCAGAGGGTTTGGCTGCATTCCTTGCTGCAGTTTGCAGGATTATTTATGCCAGTGGTATCAGTGCAGCAGACAGTGTCTCATTTCTCACTGTGTGACCTTGCTGCCTCTGAGAGCCGCTTTACAGCATCACTCAGTGTCACATTACTGCTGAGGTCATTCTGACTGCTCCTGCATCTCTCTGTCCTTCAGACACAGTCATACTCTAGAGAGGACATTGCACACAGCTAGAAACATACTATGCTTTCATTTTCATCTTAAAGGGACTGTTCACCCAGAAATGAAAATTGTTTCAAATGTATGTGAAATTTGTACACAGTGCTTTTGCATAAAAATGTCAAGCTCCAAAAAAAGCAAAAATCATTGTAAAATAGTCCATTTGACTCATTTGTCCAAGTTAAAAAAAATTACGCATTTTTCTCTTAATTATTTTCTTAATTTATAATAAATTATAAAAAATAAAAAAAATTAATATGCTCTACAGTTCAAAACATTGGGGCCAGTAAGATTTATTTTTTATTGAATTAAAATGTTTATTCAGCAAAGACACATAAAATTGATCAAGAATGACAGCAAAGACATTTATAATATTACAAAAAATTTTTATTCCAAATAAATGGTTTTATTTTGAACTTTCTATTCATCAAAGAATCCTAAAAAATGTATCACGTTTCCACAGAAATATTAAGCAGCACAATTAGAGTGATTTATGAAGGATCATGTGAAAAAAAGCAGCTTTGCCATCACAGGAATTAATTACATTTTAAAATATATTAAAATAGAAAATGGATATTTTAAATTTTAGTAATATTTCATATTATTACTTTTTTACTTAATTTTTTGATCAAATAACCGAAGCCTTAATGAGCATAAGAGACTTTTTTCAAAAACATAAAAAAATCTTACTGACTCTGAACTTTTGAAATATTTTTTTTTTATTATTTTTTTTTTTTCAGACTGTATTTATGATGCTTTTTGGTGGGTTTTATGTCTTTTTGGAGCTTGACAGATGTGGTCACTATTAATAGTCGTGCTATAGAAGGAGCAGCGTAAGATTTTTCAAAAAAATTCTACTTGTATGTTTTATGAAATAATAACCCCATACGGCATTTGGAATGGCATAAAGAATGACCAGATTTTCCTTTTTGGGTCACCTATTCCTTAAATGTTGATAACAAGACAGTTAAAAAACACATAGCATTACCCCACTAAACCATTTAGAAATATGCAAATATGTGTAGATTTAGTCAATCATGTTTTATGTGCCACTTTCTGTTCATTCCCATTCGTTTGCCTTTTTTGTCCCACCAAAAGTTGCATGAGGCCGCAGGCCTGAATCAGGTCATCCATCATCCTGTGTGACACACCGGCCGGCACCAGCACTGAACACTTAACATGCATGACATCAGTCACACGGCCTGTGCACACTGAGCATGCTTGAGCTCAGCAGAGCGTACGTTTGGTATCTAACAGGTTCTGTCTCCCCCCGGGTTTGTGTAGGTGGCAGCGCCCTCATGACTCAGTACTTCCGGGGCAACCTGGCTGGACTCATGATCCGCTCTGGCAAACTGGAGAACAAGAAAGTTATCGACTGCCTCTACACCTGCAAGGAAGGTCTTGATGTGCAGCTTCCAGAGGAAGTAGCCTCTGCTGTGAAGGTGAGAAATGTGAATGAGTAATGTGGTCTATGTAAATGAAGTTTTAAAGAGACTGATGACCATAATGCCTTGCGAAAGCGTCAAAACGTATGATCTCTGAGAAATAACTCATGGGTATTCTACAGTGTTATTTTAGTATTATTTATTTACATTTAGACATTTACATTTAGACATTTAGCAGACGCTTTTATCCAAAGCGACTCACAAATGAGGACAATGGAAGCAATCAAAATCAACAAAAGAGCAATGATATGCAAGTGCTATAAAAAGTCTCAGTTAGCTTAATGCGGTACACGTAGCAAGGTTTTTTTTAAATCATATGATAAATAAAAAGAAAACAGATAGAATAGAAAAAGAATAGAGCAAGCTAGTGTTAGAGGCCTTTTTTGCTTTTGTTAATTGTATAATAAATAAAAGAAAACAGATAGAATACAGAAAGATTAGAGAAGCAAATGTTAGTTTTTTTTTTTGTTTTTTTTTTAAGAAAACAAGCAGTTAGTAAATAAATACAGTGCAAGTCTAAAAGGGGCAAGTTGTTTTTTTATGACCATTATAGTGTTTATTAATATTTTGAATTAGCGTTTATTTTTATATTTTCAGTTTTCATTTTTATTTTAGTTGAATTTTTAGTCATTTTGATATATGCTTTTGTCATTTTTTTTTTGTTTTTATATTAATGTTGCTTAATAGCTTTAATTTATTTTTATGTCAGATTTAGTTTTAGTGATTTTTTCATCTAATATTTTTAATATTTTAATTTTAATTCCCAAAAATTATTTTTAATGCCAATTTCTGTCATGAAACTCTAGATGGCGCAGACTGATGGATCGTTAACACAAACTGATGATATTCACAGTGTTAAACAACTTAGCAAAAGCTGATTCATGTTGCATACGCAGCCAGTGAGCTTACTGCATTACATTTAAATGGCTGGTTAGCATTCACTAGAGCATTTCGCAGCACGCTTTCAGAGTTCCTCTGAAACCCTCCACCTTCCCCAGCTCCACCTGTATAGTTCTGCTACAGGTTATTATATATGCTATTTGTGCAGCAGCAGTATGTCTTAAATACTCACAGCACTGTATCAACGTATGCATTGGCAGTAGCAAGTTCCTGTACTTGCTTTGCAGCAGCAGCAATAATCTACAAATACAGCAATAACCAACAGCAGCAGCAATTCAGCAGTGTAGCAGATCTGTTCCGCCAAGACCAAATACATTAACATTGTCATTTCCATTACCATGCTAAAATCTTCTGAGAGTTGTGTAGATAACTTGACTACTTAAATTTGTAAGGGAATTAATTATTATTAATTCATTCAGGTTTTGATAGGACTCGGATCTGAAAATCCGAAGTTCACCTGATTAAACCTCCAGATGGCTGATAGGAGCATAGCAGTGTCCGTTCATGTACTAGAAATCCCTACAGTTGTCATGATAGAAATATTTTTAATTTTTGTCAGAAGGATGGTTCACCCAGAAATTAAAATTCTGTCATCATTTATACACCTCATGTTGTTCTAAACCCTTAAGACTTTGGTTACTATTTAAAACACAAATTAGGGCTGCATGATTAAACGAAATTAAATTGCGAAGGCGATAAATCGCGATTAGGCAGAAGCTGCGATTGTCATGCATATCTGTCAGTAAAGCACGGTTCTGTGATCAGCAGTAAATCTCCATCCGAAGGCCAGAGGGTGCTTTCACGCTGAAACTCCAAATACTCCTCGCAGAAGAAACCCAGGAAATCCCTATAGCGGTTGCTGAATAAACAGAAGATTTAACTGCTTTCAATTCAACATGACTAATAAACACAAGACTACGACAATATATGGTTTATCCGAGTTCATCTTATTATCATTTTTATTATAATAAAGTATATAATAATACAATGCTAATCGACATCCTTTATCACTGCTTAGAATACTTTGAATACTTTGAAATATGTTGCGTGCCTTATTCTGTGTAAGAAGCCACATCATCTCACAGAAAGATTTATTTCAAACACTCCGATGGTTATTAGATGTGGTATTTTCACGTGCTTTCAGATGGAGCAGCATTTACTACACAGGCGAAGTTCACTGATAAGCTACGCAAACAGCTTTCATAATCGCACAACGATTTCTTCGATTTCATAATCGTGCAATTTAATTGTCTGCGATCCAAAAAGTTCACAAAGGCATCATAAAAATGAATGGTTTAACCCAAGTCTTGTGAAGAGATATGATCACTTTGTATGATGAGCAGAATTACTTTAGGTCGACATATTTAGCAGATTTAATTAAAAATGTCTTAATTTGTGTTCCCAAGGTTAATCAAATGGATATATGTTTCTCTGTCTCTCTTTAGGTGGAGTTTAACCCCAACCAGTCCTCTCTGACTCTGGAGGGAGATGACATTGAGAGCTTTGAGAAGGTCATGCAGCACATCTCCTACCTAAATTCCCGGCAGTTCCCCACCCCAGGAATCCGCCATCTGCGTGTCACCACCACTGTCAAGTTAGTTTCCATCATTTCAGTTCAGCTGCATCACTCAAGCAAGCCCCACCCACTTTGAAATATTATTGCTCCAAAATAACACAGAAAAGCTAATAATGAAACAAAAGTAATCTATTCATACTTTTAGTACACTTATAATGATGAATGTATTATGCTTTATCTCCTTTGTGATTCTTTAGATGCTTCAATGAGGAGACGTGCATCTCTGTGCCTGACTCTGAAGGCTGCGTGATGGTTCTCCAGCCAGAGGAGCCAAAGATCAGCCTCAGTGGAATTGACCATTTTGCCCGTGGAGCAGCTGAATTTGAGAG
>NW_015544165.1:604178-606433 GCF_001515605.1 Sinocyclocheilus anshuiensis
TGCGCATCGTCAGCACCATCACCCGTGAGGTGGAGGTGGAGGTGGAAGCTGAGACCGAGGCCGAAGGCGAGGATGATCCAACAGGTACGCTGGGAATGTGAGATTCACATGTTTTGCTGAGAAAGGTGGAGAGAGGGGAAATGGATCATGAAAGAGAAAAGAAGTTGTAAGCAGATTGACCAGGAGTAGTTTCCACATTGGCCACAAGAGGAATTTTACAGGGACAAGTTACCCATGAAATGAAAATTCTGTCATAATTTATTCCAAATCTATATGACATTCGTGTTGTACACAAGAGAGGATGTTATATTGATTTGGAACAGCATATTAAATGGAAATGCAAATGGTTAAACAGTTTATTTGAGCAATATTTTGGTACATGTTATATTCAATACATGTTTATATTCAAATAAGTGGTAGAAATACTCATGTTGTCTATATAATAGATTCTGGGATGAAAGCTTATGCTTTAGGAAAAGAAAGTCTAAGACGTTTTCTCTTAGCTAATGTTTTTTATTTTATGTTTTAGTGCATTGTAAGTATTTCTTACAGATTGCTCCTTGCAATCGATATTTGCCATAAAATTGCATGGTGGGCTGTTTTTGAACATTCAAGTCTTTCCAAGATTAAATGTAATCAAATGGAGAGGTTCTGCTCTAACTTACTGACGGATGGTTTTTGTTTTTTGGCAGTGCAAGAGACGGTGGTATCTGAGGAGATTATGCATAACTTGGACACGTGTGAGGTGACTGTGGTGGGAGATGAACTGAATGGAGATCATGAGAGTTTGGAGGTGGATCTGGCCCAAATCCAGCAGAGAGCTCTGGAGATGAGCTCTTCCAACGTGGGCATGGTCATCACAGGTACTCATCCATCTACATCAACAAAACTGCAATATATTCGCACACATTTTTTGGATTATATTTGTGAGTTTGGTTCATGGTAGTTTATATTCAGCATCTTGCTGAATGGCTGATCTAATGGTATTAAAAGCTTCAGTACTGTAATCTTGACAAATAGTTAAAGTTTGTCCCTGTCCACAGGGGTTAACACCATGGCGAACTATGAACAGGTCCTGCATCTGATCCGCTACAGGAACTGGCACACAGAGGCTCTGTTTGACAGGAAGTTTAAACTTGTCTGCTCTGAACTCAATGGCCGCTACATCAGCAATGAATTCAAAGTCGAGGTATAGCTGACCCCACACACTGTCCTCAGTGTAAACAGTTATTTATTGCTTTCACTAAAATGTCCCACTAAAACCATAGTTTCTGCTATATACCTACAGTTATATTTACTACAGTTAACTGTATATATACACACTTCCTTTCAAAAGTTTGGGGTCAGTAAGATTTTTTGTAAGACATTAATACTTTTATTCGACAACAATGTATTAAATAGATGAAAAGTGACAGTAAAGACATTTATAATGTTACAGAAGATTTATTTTGAAATAAATAATGTTTTTTAAAACTTTCTATTCATCAAAGAATCCTGAAAAAAAGTTTCTTCATAAATATTAAGCAGCACAACTGTTTTCAACATTGCTAATAATAAGAACTGTTATTTATGATTTCTGAAGCATCATGTGACTGAAGACTGGAGTAATGATTCTGAAAATTCAGCTATGCCATCATAAGAAAAAATTACATTTTAAAATATATTTAGATGGAAAACAGATATTTTTAAAGCTGTTTTTACTGTATTTTTGGTCAAATAAATGCATCCTTGATTACAAGAGACTTGTTTTAAAAACATAAAAGAAAAAATGGACACCAGACTTTTCAACTGTAGTGTGTAGATTGAAAAAAATAAATTATATAAATCATTTTCTAGCTTCTATTTTTTATTTTATATATGGTCTTATGCACATTTTTATTGTATGAATTTACATTATATGTTTAAATGCTAAAAATCAATGTTTTTTTTAAGGGTTCTGTTAATATAAAAATGCTGTATACAAGGCTATATATCAAAATAAGCCAAATAAGGATATAAAGAGACTGATTCTGTAGCAAACTGTATTGTATTGTACTATGCAGATGCCAGTTGTGTGACCGTCTTTATTGTTTATGTAATCAGGTCAAAGTGATCCATACAGCCAACCCCATGGATCATGCTAACAACGCTATGGTACAGCCTCAGTTCATCAACCAAGTACAGCATGCTTCAGTGGACCTGTCTGGACACAACCTGGCTAACATGCATCAGGCCTCAGGTATTTCTTCTTTATCCCTCCACTCCCCCCCCCCCCC
>NW_015544165.1:607291-608314 GCF_001515605.1 Sinocyclocheilus anshuiensis
TCTTGGAGATAAAGACGTTTCATTGGCTGCGTCATCTCTCACAGTATCTCTCCTAGATTATTGCACTAATCTCTCATTAAAGATAATCCAGACTTTATCAAATGAATAAGCTGTTTAATGTCGAGCTCAAACCTGAATTCAGTTTCTTTCCATGAGTTTTTCCGCAGCTTAAAGTCAATTTTAAAAAGTAGGGCAGTTATGGAGCGCCGTGTACTTAGCCTGTTTTTAATGGCGCACTTTTAGGGATTATATACAAGTGCTGTTTACAACATCTGGACAGCCTGTGAGGGGCACCTCAGACAACCTCTTTTAGGTTTTTATCACCCTAAATACCAAATGCTAATCTGTGTCCATCCACTCTTCACAGTTGTCCCCAGCGCAGCCACCATCGTTATTGTTGTGTGCGTGAGCTTCCTGGTGTTTATGATCATCCTTGGCGTCTTCCGTATCCGTGCTGCCCACCAGGGCACCTTGAGGGACCAGGAAAACGGCAAAGAGAACGAGATGGACTGGGATGACTCTGCCCTCACCATCACCGTCAACCCAATGGAGGTGCGTTCTAAAAGGAACAGAGCTTGCTTAGAACACTCATGCATAGTTAATGCAGCAGAGGCCTAAACCCATCAAAAATACTCAATGTACTGTTGTAAAAATGCCCCTTTATTACCATCCCTCCTCCTCCTGTTCATTTGTCCACTAATATGGATTTTCAGTCAACTAAACAGCTATTTTTTTGCATTCTGGTTGCTGTAAGAAGTACTAAATTAGGTCATTTCAGCGATATTGCCCTTACAGAGAGATCATTTGATGTGATGCATAAAGCACGGACTTCCATTATAGAGGCTTGGAATAAAATTATTGGTTCACTTTTGAAATCATTAGTTTGATTTTCATTTTAACTGTAAGTTTTTTAAATATATATTTTTAAATAATTTTTTAAAATCCAATAATCACTATATAATATGATATAATATAATCACTATTATTTAGTGGTTATATTATAATGTAATATAATCACTATAT
>NW_015544165.1:608347-651506 GCF_001515605.1 Sinocyclocheilus anshuiensis
ATTATATATAAACTTTATAACTTTACCAAAGGTCAAAATTGCAATATACGTATGACGTCAAAATTGCAATAGATTTTTTAGCCAAATCTCTATATAAATAAAATTTATTCTAAAATAAAAACAATCAAAATAAAACACTTACTAAAAAGGTTAGATATGTTTACTTTCATAGCATGTGACATTAACCAACATCAGTGAACCCTGAACATGCAGATGTGTCATTAAATGATTGAAATATTAATGTAAAATCTCATGGGGTGCTTCAAGTAAATATTTTACATTAGGGGTTCGGTTGACAAAGGTTTGGGCCCTGTTTTTATAATAAGAATTTGATTGCTCATAACTCAAATCTTTTGAATAAATCTATTATGCAGTTTAAAGAACGTCCAGTTCTCTCTGCCTCTTAGACTTACGAGGATCAGCACAGCAGCGAAGAGGAAGGAGATGAGGAAGAGGAAGAGAGCGAGGATGGAGAGGAGGAAGACGACATCACTAGCGCAGAGTCAGACAGCAGTGAGGATGAGGGTGGCGAACAGGAAGACCAGCAGGGTTCAAGCAGACAGCAGCAGCTGGAGTGGGACGACTCCACCTACTGATCCTCCTGAGCACACAGTACACACTACTTACCATCACACACACACACAACACACACACACACACACACAAACTCACACAATGACAAATCCACCCACGCACAGTCACATCCCTCTGCCAATAGGGACGCCTACCTAAGGAGCCATGCGTAAAAATGCGGAAAACACTGAAAACTAAACAACTATACAATATATGTACAATATAGATACGAATATATCTGGTGTCTGTCGTGACAGTCCACTTCATTTCCACCTGCCAAGGCTTCCCTACCGACATCTTATTGTGGTGGTATTCAGTGTAGTATAGTATCACAGCTATCTCAATACAAGTTCCTAATTTATTGAATCTTTTTCTGTCCTATCCGAGGGAATCCTGGCCTGCATATGCATTTTCTTTAAGCTCTGTGTGGACACATCCCTGCACTTTTACTTTTCAAATTGAGCTTTGAGAATGATTTAATGTATATTCCTTGCACATGATGTTTTAGGTTGATTTGCTACAGGAATTTTGAGGAAAAACTCTTTCCGATCACTTTTTTTCCTCTTTATTCTGCATGGCAAGATTTGGAATCATGGGTATGGAAGACAACTGCTTTTTGATATTTTGTAAATAAGACAAAACCATGTAATTAGTCAATGTGTTAGTGAAAGCCTAACCAACGGTTTCCGGTATCTAAAAAAACACAGTACCTGCTGTAGAATATTAGGTCAGATGCTCTTAGCATGTTTCAGAAACTTTCAGTAAATCTCATGCTCGTACAAAAGACGTCCGCTTCACAGAGAGAAACCCAGAGGCTGAGGTTTCTGTGGCAAAGTGTCATTCATTTTGTCTTTTCTCTTGGAGGTGGGTGTGCATCTTTTTGTTTCGTTCCGTTCCGTTTCGTTTCGTAGTGTTGGATGGGCGTAGAGTTGGTTCAGTGCTTTTGCTTTACGTATGCTAATTCTAGCTGGGCTTGCAATAGCACAAAAGCTACACCAAGGCTTCAGTGTTTTTATTTCAGTGACGTTTTGGGGACTAATAATCACATTCAGGTGATGAATATACTGTTGTTGTTGTTTTCGCGTGGTACTGTATGTTGTACAGTTTAGGCACACTGCAGTTATTTAAGCCATTCTTAAAGGTCCCATGGCATGAAAATGTCAC
Source organism: Sinocyclocheilus anshuiensis (assembly GCF_001515605.1). Lineage (NCBI taxonomy): Eukaryota > Metazoa > Chordata > Actinopteri > Cypriniformes > Cyprinidae > Sinocyclocheilus > Sinocyclocheilus anshuiensis. The sequence goes on from NW_015544165.1 coordinate 610,085, forward strand.
TTTATGAGGTTTTTTAACATTAATATGAGTTCCCCTAGCCTGCCTATGGTCCCCCAGTGGCTAGAAATGGCGATAGGTGTAAACCGAGCCCTGGGTATCCTGCTTTGCCTTTGAGAAAATGAAAGCTCAGATGGCCCAATCTGGAATCTTCCCTTTATGTCGTCATACGGGGAAAGGTTACCTCCCCTTTCTCTGCTTTGCCCGCCCAGAGAATTTGGCCCGCCCATGAGAAAATGAGCTACTACCGTGCGAGGCGAGCGCAATATATTTTTTTCCTCGAGAGACATCATGGCTTGCAAACGAGCGAAGCATGGCAGTTGCCCCGCCTCTCTCCTCCTCATTAGCATTTAAAGCTACAGACACAGAAATGGCACGTCCTAAGGAAAGCTCATTGTGGGACTGGCTCGTAGTGGCTGAAATTCTGCACCAAGGCTGAATTTCGGGAAAGAGACTTCAGATACAGTACTAGGGACCACTTAGGCCTATATAAAAGCATCCACAAAGCAGCATGTCATGGGACCTTTAAGTGATAGTGCTTGTATTTTCTGTAATAAATAGAGACCAATTGGAATCACAGTATGCACTCTAATAACCCAGTCCGAATAATGGAAAATGGGTGCGCTGGTGATTTATCGACAATGTGAGCATTGAAAGGTCCGTTGTGTACTGTTTCAACAGGCCTCTTGCTAAATTACTGTCTTTAGATGGTCAGTTACATTAAGTGTACTAAACAAAATTATTGATTTTATTATATATATGTAGTAGTTTTTGTTTTTTTTTTGTTTTCAAATTCAGGGTTAACCCAAGTTATTCTTGTAATTTCAAAGCCCCTAAAAGCATTAAAAGGGCTAATTTGCCTATCAGCGCATTAAAAGAAATGAATTTCAACTCTTAAAGCATAACATATTTTTGCAGTATGGCCGTTGGATTTTATTGTACATGGAACTGTACTGTAGAGTTGTGTAAAGATACTTGTTTACATTTGGTAAACTTTTATTCCTTTTTGGTGATGCTATCAATCTACTCCAGATTTGCAGGTCATTTCTCCTCGTAGACGCTCTCAGAATCATGCCATAGTTTAATTTTCTTACCATGATTGGACATTTTGGGATGCACCCCCTCCAAAATGGTAATTTATTGGAGAAATTAATACTCTGTTCCCTTTGGGCTGGAAAAAAGAATGTTAACTATTTAGGAGATTGTACATTGTTTGATTGTTTAGTAAAGACGGATGTGAAGCTTTAGGGTACAGATTTGTTTTGTTTACATGCATGAATATTCTCAGTTTAAGGCCTAGGCTACAAGGCTTTGTTATGATTGGTGGTATGAATATAATTTTGTTATGTCAGAAAAGGTACAATGCGGGAAGTTGTCGAGAAGGTCTATTTTTGTGACCCATGAAAGGGCGACGGGAGATTTTTCCGAAATGTCAGCTGTTTCTTGTAGGTTTTAATTTTCGTTACATGTTTTGGTCATCAGGTCCCCCCTTCAAAATTGACAGGACTTTTAAAAAGAGGTCCAGAATTCTAGCTGGCGGAGTTGGGAGTGCCTTTAGCCTGTCACAGCGCATTAATAACACAACTAACCAAACATTCATCCATGCCATTTTAGTTGTTTCAATTTTCTTATTTTATAATTATTTAATATTAGATTTCTTACAGGTATGCGGAAGTGATTTTCATTTTCTGTTAGGGATCAACAGCTAGTTTTATCAAGAGTGGACGTTTTAATTGTCCTGAATAGATGTCTTGTGTTCATGTTGATGTGTAGAGAAAATAGGTCCATACTGTATCATCAATGAATATTGTACTAAATCATGTTTGAGGAAATCCACTTCGATAAAATGTACATTATTATAGGCAGCATATGTGGGTATGAGTTTAACAATATGTGTATAGTGAAAGGTGTATCTCCTGATAACGCTGTAGAGGGCAGCATGAAATTCACAAGAAGCAGATACATAATGATTTCTCACACTAATGTAAGTCTCTCACAGTGTATTCTCAACGTGCAATCCTTTTAAAAACTGGTTGATCGATGTAGACCATTCCATGAGACCAAATTTAGTATAATCAATGTTTGTACTGAAAATCGCACAATTGTTTGTATCTTCCCTCCTGTCCCCTGATGCAAATATTCATCTGCAGGTTCTCAAGGGAAAGCTCATGTGAATTGTATTTCAAACAATGTGATTTTGATGATTTTAAGGCACTGGCGCAGAAACTTTCCATAATAAATAAGCAGTCTGTGCTGAGTGTGAACAGCTGCAGATGGTGCTTGTCTAACGGGGCATTGTCTTTGCATGTATAACACAAGATATAAATATTTCCTGTAACTGGCACATGGTACTGTGGGTTTGGAGCGGAGCAGATGGGACAGGATACTGGTGATACTACTGAATCAAAGATTATCTGTCTCAGATTTGCAGCCTTCAGTGGTCATTGTTCACATTTTGAATTACTTTTATTTTTTTTATTTTTTTTGCTGTAGAAATGAAAACGGGATGTTGTAGAACTGTTGGATGCTCCTTCCAGCTCATTCACATTTCTATTATTCAAAGGAGTAATTATAGTGAAGTCGATGCTTGCTCATGAACAAAATAAAGGATGAGATGGGAATGTTGGCATTCCGATTATTTCACTTGATAATTATATATGATACAGTTTCTGTCTATGCCCACCTTTACATTATCACAAACATGTTTTTATCAATTAATATATTTGAATATTATATTTACTATAATATAAATGTGTGCATATGTAATTTTAAAAAATATTTTCATTTTTATAGATTATATACATATTTCTATACACGGGTCATTCCTGGGATTCGGCAACATTTCAGTCCCTTTTTAAAGTGTTAAAAGCTTTTCACAATACTTTGGTATGGCCATTATAATGAATAAAAACGATTATTGCATTTAAATAATTTTTAGCATAAAATAATATCTAAATTCTATCTTACACCAAGCATTTTATCATGTCCCTGAGGCACTTCACTGAGTTTGTACTTAGAAAATTATTAACAAAATGTGCAGTGTCTAAATTTTTGGGCAATAATGTAAGCATTTATTTGTGTTCCTTTCTTGTGAGATATATTTTAGAAAAAAACACTTTTAAGGTTATGTTCCTCAGTCTGAGCTCAACACATTAACCATTCAATGCCCGTAATAAATTAGACTCCACCCATATGTGACACCATTTACCAGAAATTACATCATTCGGGTCTCTTTAATAGTGGTGCAGAAAATGGTAAGTAGTATCATACTTTTTATTCTTATTTTTGAGGTGTATTATAGTCAGGGATGGTACGGTCAAGCTTAACAACTCAACCCTGTTACATAAAATTAAGATGGAAAATTATTATTTTTTAACATTTTATTTTAATCCATAAGTATATACAATGTGCTTATTTTATTGCTGCAATATATGAACTACTCTCCTACGCTACATAAGGAGCAGTGGCCATTTTGAGCAAAAAATAAATACAACCCCATCACTCTCAACCCTGTCACAAATATGTATATTTCTAATTGTTTTGGGGTTGTAAACTTGTGACAGAGTTGAGTTATTTACTAAAATTATTATTAATTTTAATTAAAAAATATATAAAATGGTCATTGTTTCAGTAAATATATACTTACCAAAATAATGACAACTCATATTTTTGTTATAAATAGAATATTTAATATATGTCCACTTAAATTTTGACAAGCATCCTACATCAGAAATTGCTTCCACATTAGCAGCAGAAAGACAATGTTGGGAATGCAGATATGTTGACCCAGAAGGAAGAGGACAATATGAGAAAAACAAAAACTGAAAATTAAACTTGAAGGCAATGTATTCCTTCAAATGTGTTACAGTCTTCAACCCCGTCACACTTTGTCACAGTAATATTTTTGGGGAAAAAAGGGAAGACAATTAAACATGAAAGCATTTCTTGCTGATTACCATCTAACGTTAAAGGACTAAAACAATAAAAATGTGGTTTTAGTTAAACATCTAAATTAAAAATTTTTTTTTTTACAAAAAGAGACCATAGACACACAATTTGTCTATTTTTAACTTCAGTCCTATAAAAATGTGAAAATTGTGATAAATGTTACATTTGTTATCATTAAATCGTTATGAGGGACACATGAGCAGTAGGTAGATGTTTGTTTTATAACAAGTTCTGTGTAAAATCCTTTTTAAACTAATCCCATTTTGTCTGTTACGGGGTTGAGAATAAAAGGTGTCTAAATCTGAAAAAATAAATAAAAGATATTTAACGCCTGAGGTGGGAAAATATGATTTTTTGGAGGTTTGATATGTGCCTTACGATGTGGGGTATTTAGATCATATGTAGTTGAAAAAAAATGTCCACATTGAAATGTTACCGAATCCCAGGAATAACCCACACACATTTAATGTATTTAAATGTGTATATGTAATAAGTAATATATATAAATTAAAATAATCAATATTTATAATATATAATAATCATTCACCTTGATCTTTTCTCATGTATTTCATCTTTCATGAGGCCTCTATGATGAAGGTGAATTACCAGACTGTATGTGAAATACAGACCACAGTAATGTTGCCAGGACTAGAGTGCCACCTAGTGCTTGAAAACGGAAAAATAAGTGAAGTCGATGCTTGCTCATGAACAAAATAAAGGATGAGATGGGAATGTTGGCATTCCGATTATTTCACTTGATAATTATATATGATACAGTTTCTGTCTATGCCCACCTTTACATTATCACAAACATGTTTTTATCAATTAATATATTTGAATATTATATTTACTATAATATAAATGTGTGCATATGTAATTTTAAAAAATATTTTCATTTTTATAGATTATATACATATTTCTATACACGGGTCATTCCTGGGATTCGGCAACATTTCAGTCCCTTTTTAAAGTGTTAAAAGCTTTTCACAATACTTTGGTATGGCCATTATAATGAATAAAAACGATTATTGCATTTAAATAATTTTTAGCATAAAATAATATCTAAATTCTATCTTACACCAAGCATTTTATCATGTCCCTGAGGCACTTCACTGAGTTTGTACTTAGAAAATTATTAACAAAATGTGCAGTGTCTAAATTTTTGGGCAATAATGTAAGCATTTATTTGTGTTCCTTTCTTGTGAGATATATTTTAGAAAAAAACACTTTTAAGGTTATGTTCCTCAGTCTGAGCTCAACACATTAACCATTCAATGCCCGTAATAAATTAGACTCCACCCATATGTGACACCATTTACCAGAAATTACATCATTCGGGTCTCTTTAATAGTGGTGCAGAAAATGGTAAGTAGTATCATACTTTTTATTCTTATTTTTGAGGTGTATTATAGTCAGGGATGGTACGGTCAAGCTTAACAACTCAACCCTGTTACATAAAATTAAGATGGAAAATTATTATTTTTTAACATTTTATTTTAATCCATAAGTATATACAATGTGCTTATTTTATTGCTGCAATATATGAACTACTCTCCTACGCTACATAAGGAGCAGTGGCCATTTTGAGCAAAAAATAAATACAACCCCATCACTCTCAACCCTGTCACAAATATGTATATTTCTAATTGTTTTGGGGTTGTAAACTTGTGACAGAGTTGAGTTATTTACTAAAATTATTATTAATTTTAATTAAAAAATATATAAAATGGTCATTGTTTCAGTAAATATATACTTACCAAAATAATGACAACTCATATTTTTGTTATAAATAGAATATTTAATATATGTCCACTTAAATTTTGACAAGCATCCTACATCAGAAATTGCTTCCACATTAGCAGCAGAAAGACAATGTTGGGAATGCAGATATGTTGACCCAGAAGGAAGAGGACAATATGAGAAAAACAAAAACTGAAAATTAAACTTGAAGGCAATGTATTCCTTCAAATGTGTTACAGTCTTCAACCCCGTCACACTTTGTCACAGTAATATTTTTGGGGAAAAAAGGGAAGACAATTAAACATGAAAGCATTTCTTGCTGATTACCATCTAACGTTAAAGGACTAAAACAATAAAAATGTGGTTTTAGTTAAACATCTAAATTAAAAATTTTTTTTTTTACAAAAAGAGACCATAGACACACAATTTGTCTATTTTTAACTTCAGTCCTATAAAAATGTGAAAATTGTGATAAATGTTACATTTGTTATCATTAAATCGTTATGAGGGACACATGAGCAGTAGGTAGATGTTTGTTTTATAACAAGTTCTGTGTAAAATCCTTTTTAAACTAATCCCATTTTGTCTGTTACGGGGTTGAGAATAAAAGGTGTCTAAATCTGAAAAAATAAATAAAAGATATTTAACGCCTGAGGTGGGAAAATATGATTTTTTGGAGGTTTGATATGTGCCTTACGATGTGGGGTATTTAGATCATATGTAGTTGAAAAAAAATGTCCACATTGAAATGTTACCGAATCCCAGGAATAACCCACACACATTTAATGTATTTAAATGTGTATATGTAATAAGTAATATATATAAATTAAAATAATCAATATTTATAATATATAATAATCATTCACCTTGATCTTTTCTCATGTATTTCATCTTTCATGAGGCCTCTATGATGAAGGTGAATTACCAGACTGTATGTGAAATACAGACCACAGTAATGTTGCCAGGACTAGAGTGCCACCTAGTGCTTGAAAACGGAAAAATATTCATATCTAATTCATATAAACAAAACGTCTCTGTGGTTCAGAGAAGATACAGAAGCCTGCTAATGTCACAGTGAAATGATTAGACTGACAGTCTGTTTGTTATTTTTATGTTAACCTGGTAGTGTGGAATTTCTTATAAGGTTTATAAATAATTATACTGATAATGATTTCCCAAAGATCACAATCCAGTTTGTAATGGAATTTGCAGAGATTAACCATGTTTTTGACCTCTTTTTCAACCAAATACAATGTGCAATGCAATGCAAAAAAAAAAAAAAAGTTATTGTAACTAGAGAAAGAGAAAGGTTATTGTAAATAGAGAAAAGAGAAAACACTGGCAACGTTTCAGATGTTGATCATCAAATATATTCAAATACAAAATATTTACAAATATCACACTGGTTAAAAAAAGTAATGACAAACAAAATTAAAATGCATAGTAATCACAGTCTATTTTACTATCAAATACTAGTACCAAAGGCTTATTGGTGAACAGCTTGATGATAAGATTAATAAATAACATTATAACCAAAGGGTTAAAAATGAATCAAGACCTTTTTGAATAAAGACAATTTTACCTCACTGTATTCAGAAAAATTGTTAAGAACTATTCTAAAGTGATGTGTATATATTTGAGACATTTCACTGAAAATGTGAACACTTTTTTTCACTGTACCCAAATCAAATATAAAATGTATAGGAATAGGATGTATACAATACAAATAACTGTCTGATGAATCCCAATGTATTTACTTTAGGTTGAGTGACCACATGATGTCATCTGACAATTCTGTTCCTAAGTGTACAAATTGCAACCATTGTTTAAAAAATTACTGTAAATACTGTAAAATGCACAGACAGCATTTAAGCCACACTCACAATAAATGTCAATCCTAGTAAGCCTTTATGTCGGGGTCTTCCCAACTCCAGAACTGGCCAATGCCATTATCTTATCTTCAGATCCTGGAAAGGTAAGATGCATTTGATTATTAAAGAGATATTTAGTAAGCAAAGTATGCTTCATTAGTAATAATTAGCTGCTTCTCATCTTACCCAGGCTCGCAGTCACCTTCTCAAAGTGGCTCAGAGTGGCACTAGCATTTGCAGCAAGAAACGCTTCATCCTCTGTTGTCAGCTGTGCATTCAAACAAGTTACAGTTATCAGAAACAGTTTTAACATGCGAGTCTTGAAATAGATGTGAGAGTATTTGTGTCAATAATATCCTTCTCACCTTCTCGCCAAGTTTTCTCAGAGCCGTGAGGATCTCCACTTTCTGCTGAGTGTACACATCTCGAGGGAGCTTTCCAACCATCATATCACGGTCCATCTGAATTCACACAGTATCATAAGAACGTATTTAAGTCTCTGCATATATATTTGAAAATTTTAATATTTAAAAACAATTAATATTCACCTCAGCCAGTCTTGTCCTCAATTGCCCTGGCTGCTTTTTTGCAAACAGCCGAATGACTTCAGGTGTCTTGAATGCCTGACTGATGGCAGCTTGGATTGCCTGATAAATATGTGCAGTAAATGATCTCTCAGCATACAAAATTATTTATACTAGTAGACGTTAGTCTAGATGTCTTTGTACAGTAATTTAAAAAAAATCATCTATATATATATATATATATATATATATATATATATGAACTTCAATACAATAAAATGTAAATTCTTACCAGCTGCATTCCCCCCAGTTCATCAACTAGTGTCATATTCCCAGATATCAACTTCTTCAAAGACTCATTGAACTCGCTCAACTGTTCTAGTGTCTCTTTTTTGGTTTCTTCATATTCCTCCTCTTCAAGCTCTTCTCTGCAATAGAAAAATAATGACATTTTTGTATTTTTCTGTGCATGTAACTGAATGTGCTGTAGAGAACTGATGGGATGTCATTACCTGCACTCCTCTAAATCCTGAAGCTGTTGCATTAACCGGTCCAGCTGTTCTTCCATGTTTTGTCTGAGTTTGCTTGTTTCTGATGCCCCTCGAGAAGCCATTGTTGTCTTTTTAAATAATTAACAAGCATAATCACATTTTAGCACCATCTATTCATACGGAACATTATTACTACATATGGGAATGTCACAGCTGTTATAATCTGATATACAAGTTATAATACAAGTATAATACAAGTTACTGATATACAAATTTCTGAACTGATCCGAATTAGTATAGTGTTGGCTGTATCAAAGTAAATATTGTTACAGGTCTGGTATAACATCCATTAAATAAAGCGCATTCTTTTGTCACCTTCTGCTTTATTCTCTCTCACTGCGCAGTTAGCTTAGCTTGCACTAAAATATATAGAAACAAACAAACGTACGAACTGTAACAGGATCCTAAACGGCATGATTTTACGTGAATCAAGTAGTAATTCTCACCCGTACTTTTTTCTCCAAAAAAAGTCCTACTGATGAAGACAAAATTATAATGAGACTTAAGTTCCCAAGTCCAGTTGCTAAGGTGTGGTTTGCTAGCACTATTTATCTCCAATAGAAAGCCAATGGCTTCTCTGCGTAAACTCTGCGCAGAGTTGATTATCATGAACACACTACGAAGACGTAGGAATTGCGCATGGTCACACGCGCATTGATCATTTGTTCCACGGTACTATTACAGCTAGTACTACAAGGGTAAAATACGAATATTTTTAAGAACTTCGCATTTTGTCGGTCTTGCTGTTTGTTTACTATAGAGCAATATTTCGCTGCATCTGTTGGCTAAATAAAGTCGGTGAAGTTTTACTGAAGCACAACCACTGCAATTAGATAAATAGGAAGCACTAGACAAGTTTGTTGAATTGCTAAGAAGTAAACACGTTTAGTCCTGCTTTGATTACATATTATTGCGCATATTTGTGGAATGGCGTTTTATTGAATAGAATATCATTCCTAAACCCATTTGTGTCATTAAGAATAGTTAATTATTAGATAACATACACTGTTAGCTCATGAACTACAGTAGTAATGCATATACCTAAACTTTGGAGGCAGGAAACGAGATTTAATTGTGATTTCCATTTAGGTAATATTTATATTTAATTACAACAACAATAATAATAATAATATATCCTGAAACAAACCTTTATTATGCTGGCATGCGGGTCTTTCAACCCCATCACAAACATGCACCTCTGTATGTTCGAACTGGCTCGGGATCACCTTGAAGACACTGGTAAGTTTTATTTTAAAAAAAGTTTTAAAGGGATAGTTCACCCAAAAATGAAAATGTTGTCATAATTTATTCACCCTCAAGTTCTTTCTTCTACTGAACACAAAAGAAGAATGGAGAATTTTGAAGAAGTTTGGTAACCAAACTGTTGACTTTCATAGTATGGAACAAAATCTATTGATGTCATGTTTGATTACAAGCATTCTTCACAATATCTTCTTTTGTGTACAACAGAAGAAAACAACTCATAAAAGTTTGGAACAACATTAGGATGAGTAAGTGATGACGAATTTTTTTTTTTTGGGTGAACTATCCCTTTAATGTGAATCTATATTATTATAAAAGTCCTCTATTTTGTTATCACTCATCAAACATGCATATTTAACATACACAACTTTTTTTGTTGATTTAGGAAGATACATAGTGGTGAAAGGCATAATCTCTCCATTTGGAGATAGCTATAAAAAGACAGGTCTGATTGAAGCCTGCCATCAGTTAGAGATGGCTAGCCACGGAGAACTCTGATTGGATCACAGTGGATGACTGGGAGAGCCAGCAGCCGGCAAGTACTGCTCACTGCAGAGCCAAATGACCTCCAGCTCCCCCTCTCTGGATGTCCAGCTCCACCTCTGTGTGAACTAATGGGTGAAGTTATGTTTAGCGATAGGGTAAGGGGTAGGGTTAGGGAGTGGTTGGGTGTCTAGCTCCACCCATTACATCCAGCGAGGGGGAGCTAGAGCTCCAGCTCCTCCCATTTGGCTCTGCAGCGAGCACCCTCTCGCAGCCGGAGTGGGTGGAGACAGCCAAAGTAGTTCGGTGGGAACGTCTTAAGATCATGTGATTTAAGAGACTTCATTTTGGGTGAAGTGAAAGATAAATCTGATACACCTATTCTGTTTTGCACCTATTGTAGTGTTTTCTTTTTTTGCATGAGTTCCATGTCACATCTGATCTTGTGTGCATGGTAGGACGTCATATTTGATGTGCTACTATGTCAAAATGATCAAAGTTTTATGCAAAATTGACATTAAATCAGATCATTCTGATCTTTACTAGGCACCATCATGCAGAACTTATTTCCAGCGAGAACAACAATGATGAGGACACAGTGAGGTGTGGGAAGAGGAGAAAGCTGGAACAAAATAAAAACATTTGTCAGAGCTCTTCTTATATTAACACAAAAGCAAGTATATGGTAAAATAATAAAAAAGCTAAAATAATCCACAGCAGTCCTTAGGATAAATTCTAATAGGAACTATTGCTCAGGGCACTTAAAAGGGTGTTTACTTTAGAATGCCACTCTGTCACAATACTTGAAAACAGGCAATAAAATTAACGGCTGATGTGCTCTCCAGACAGTAGAGAAACAATGTACAGCGAGTTATATTTATGAGTGTTTACACAGTTCAGCACAATCTGCATCTCTCAGCACTGTCTGACAGCATTCCTCTGCTAGTGGAACACTTTGAAGCAAATGTAAAGGTGTAAGAAGTGAAAATTGAAACTACTAATGAAGAGAAACATGTGAAATACTTTTTGAGAACAGACCAGTGTTTTTCTACTGGATTTTGGTTTTGCAGTGGACACCGATTTTTACAGCAATATACTCAAATGAAACACTAATTTAATTTGTATTTATTATTAATACATGTTATAACAAAATTTAAAAGAGTTGTAAAAATATTCTTTATTTAAAAAAGAATATATAAAATATTAAATACAAATATGACATACATATAAAAATAAAATATAATATGAAGACTGTAAAAATATACAATGTAAATACATTATGAAAACACTACCGGTCAGAAGTTTGGGGTCTGTAAGATTTTTTTATGTTTTTGAAAAGAAGTCTCTTATGCTCACCAATGCTAGTATTTAAATGTGTATATGTAATAAGTAATATATATAAATTAAAATAATCAATATTTATAATATATAATAATCATTCACCTTGATCTTTTCTCATGTATTTCATCTTTCATGAGGCCTCTATGATGAAGGTGAATTACCAGACTGTATGTGAAATACAGACCACAGTAATGTTGCCAGGACTAGAGTGCCACCTAGTGCTTGAAAACGGAAAAATATTCATATCTAATTCATATAAACAAAACGTCTCTGTGGTTCAGAGAAGATACAGAAGCCTGCTAATGTCACAGTGAAATGATTAGACTGACAGTCTGTTTGTTATTTTTATGTTAACCTGGTAGTGTGGAATTTCTTATAAGGTTTATAAATAATTATACTGATAATGATTTCCCAAAGATCACAATCCAGTTTGTAATGGAATTTGCAGAGATTAACCATGTTTTTGACCTCTTTTTCAACCAAATACAATGTGCAATGCAATGCAAAAAAAAAAAAAAAGTTATTGTAACTAGAGAAAGAGAAAGGTTATTGTAAATAGAGAAAAGAGAAAACACTGGCAACGTTTCAGATGTTGATCATCAAATATATTCAAATACAAAATATTTACAAATATCACACTGGTTAAAAAAAGTAATGACAAACAAAATTAAAATGCATAGTAATCACAGTCTATTTTACTATCAAATACTAGTACCAAAGGCTTATTGGTGAACAGCTTGATGATAAGATTAATAAATAACATTATAACCAAAGGGTTAAAAATGAATCAAGACCTTTTTGAATAAAGACAATTTTACCTCACTGTATTCAGAAAAATTGTTAAGAACTATTCTAAAGTGATGTGTATATATTTGAGACATTTCACTGAAAATGTGAACACTTTTTTTCACTGTACCCAAATCAAATATAAAATGTATAGGAATAGGATGTATACAATACAAATAACTGTCTGATGAATCCCAATGTATTTACTTTAGGTTGAGTGACCACATGATGTCATCTGACAATTCTGTTCCTAAGTGTACAAATTGCAACCATTGTTTAAAAAATTACTGTAAATACTGTAAAATGCACAGACAGCATTTAAGCCACACTCACAATAAATGTCAATCCTAGTAAGCCTTTATGTCGGGGTCTTCCCAACTCCAGAACTGGCCAATGCCATTATCTTATCTTCAGATCCTGGAAAGGTAAGATGCATTTGATTATTAAAGAGATATTTAGTAAGCAAAGTATGCTTCATTAGTAATAATTAGCTGCTTCTCATCTTACCCAGGCTCGCAGTCACCTTCTCAAAGTGGCTCAGAGTGGCACTAGCATTTGCAGCAAGAAACGCTTCATCCTCTGTTGTCAGCTGTGCATTCAAACAAGTTACAGTTATCAGAAACAGTTTTAACATGCGAGTCTTGAAATAGATGTGAGAGTATTTGTGTCAATAATATCCTTCTCACCTTCTCGCCAAGTTTTCTCAGAGCCGTGAGGATCTCCACTTTCTGCTGAGTGTACACATCTCGAGGGAGCTTTCCAACCATCATATCACGGTCCATCTGAATTCACACAGTATCATAAGAACGTATTTAAGTCTCTGCATATATATTTGAAAATTTTAATATTTAAAAACAATTAATATTCACCTCAGCCAGTCTTGTCCTCAATTGCCCTGGCTGCTTTTTTGCAAACAGCCGAATGACTTCAGGTGTCTTGAATGCCTGACTGATGGCAGCTTGGATTGCCTGATAAATATGTGCAGTAAATGATCTCTCAGCATACAAAATTATTTATACTAGTAGACGTTAGTCTAGATGTCTTTGTACAGTAATTTAAAAAAAATCATCTATATATATATATATATATATATATATATATATATGAACTTCAATACAATAAAATGTAAATTCTTACCAGCTGCATTCCCCCCAGTTCATCAACTAGTGTCATATTCCCAGATATCAACTTCTTTAATGACTCATTGAACTCGCTCAACTGTTCTAGTGTCTCTTTTTTGGTTTCTTCATATTCCTCCTCTTCAAGTTCTTCTCTGCAATTGAAAAAATAATCAAATTTGTGCATGTAACTGAATGTGTGTTACAGAGAACTGGTGGGATGCCATTACCTGCACTCCTCTAAATCCTGAAGCTGTTGCATTAACCGGTCCAGCTGTTCTTCCATGTTTTGTCTGAGTTTGCTTGTTTCTGATGCCCCTCGAGAAGCCATTGTTGTCTTTTTAAATAATTAACAAGCATAATCACATTTTAGCACCATCTATTCATACGGAACATTATTACTACATATGGGAATGTCACAGCTGTTATAATCTGATATACAAGTTATAATACAAGTATAATACAAGTTACTGATATACAAATTTCTGAACTGATCCGAATTAGTATAGTGTTGGCTGTATCAAAGTAAATATTGTTACAGGTCTGGTATAACATCCATTAAATAAAGCGCATTCTTTTGTCACCTTCTGCTTTATTCTCTCTCACTGCGCAGTTAGCTTAGCTTGCACTAAAATATATAGAAACAAACAAACGTACGAACTGTAACAGGATCCTAAACGGCATGATTTTACGTGAATCAAGTAGTAATTCTCACCCGTACTTTTTTCTCCAAAAAAAGTCCTACTGATGAAGACAAAATTATAATGAGACTTAAGTTCCCAAGTCCAGTTGCTAAGGTGTGGTTTGCTAGCACTATTTATCTCCAATAGAAAGCCAATGGCTTCTCTGCGTAAACTCTGCGCAGAGTTGATTATCATGAACACACTACGAAGACGTAGGAATTGCGCATGGTCACACGCGCATTGATCATTTGTTCCACGGTACTATTACAGCTAGTACTACAAGGGTAAAATACGAATATTTTTAAGAACTTCGCATTTTGTCGGTCTTGCTGTTTGTTTACTATAGAGCAATATTTCGCTGCATCTGTTGGCTAAATAAAGTCGGTGAAGTTTTACTGAAGCACAACCACTGCAATTAGATAAATAGGAAGCACTAGACAAGTTTGTTGAATTGCTAAGAAGTAAACACGTTTAGTCCTGCTTTGATTACATATTATTGCGCATATTTGTGGAATGGCGTTTTATTGAATAGAATATCATTCCTAAACCCATTTGTGTCATTAAGAATAGTTAATTATTAGATAACATACACTGTTAGCTCATGAACTACAGTAGTAATGCATATACCTAAACTTTGGAGGCAGGAAACGAGATTTAATTGTGATTTCCATTTAGGTAATATTTATATTTAATTACAACAACAATAATAATAATAATATATCCTGAAACAAACCTTTATTATGCTGGCATGCGGGTCTTTCAACCCCATCACAAACATGCACCTCTGTATGTTCGAACTGGCTCGGGATCACCTTGAAGACACTGGTAAGTTTTATTTTAAAAAAAGTTTTAAAGGGATAGTTCACCCAAAAATGAAAATGTTGTCATAATTTATTCACCCTCAAGTTCTTTCTTCTACTGAACACAAAAGAAGAATGGAGAATTTTGAAGAAGTTTGGTAACCAAACTGTTGACTTTCATAGTATGGAACAAAATCTATTGATGTCATGTTTGATTACAAGCATTCTTCACAATATCTTCTTTTGTGTACAACAGAAGAAAACAACTCATAAAAGTTTGGAACAACATTAGGATGAGTAAGTGATGACGAATTTTTTTTTTTTGGGTGAACTATCCCTTTAATGTGAATCTATATTATTATAAAAGTCCTCTATTTTGTTATCACTCATCAAACATGCATATTTAACATACACAACTTTTTTTGTTGATTTAGGAAGATACATAGTGGTGAAAGGCATAATCTCTCCATTTGGAGATAGCTATAAAAAGACAGGTCTGATTGAAGCCTGCCATCAGTTAGAGATGGCTAGCCACGGAGAACTCTGATTGGATCACAGTGGATGACTGGGAGAGCCAGCAGCCGGCAAGTACTGCTCACTGCAGAGCCAAATGACCTCCAGCTCCCCCTCTCTGGATGTCCAGCTCCACCTCTGTGTGAACTAATGGGTGGAGTTATGTTTAGCGATAGGGTAAGGGGTAGGGTTAGGGAGTGGTTGGGTGTCTAGCTCCACCCATTACATCCAGCGAGGGGGAGCTAGAGCTCCAGCTCCTCCCATTTGGCTCTGCAGCGAGCACCCTCTCGCAGCCGGAGTGGGTGGAGACAGCCAAAGTAGTTCGGTGGGAACGTCTTAAGATCATGTGATTTAAGAGACTTCATTTTGGGTGAAGTGAAAGATAAATCTGATACACCTATTCTGTTTTGCACCTATTGTAGTGTTTTCTTTTTTTGCATGAGTTCCATGTCACATCTGATCTTGTGTGCATGGTAGGACGTCATATTTGATGTGCTACTATGTCAAAATGATCAAAGTTTTATGCAAAATTGACATTAAATCAGATCATTCTGATCTTTACTAGGCACCATCATGCAGAACTTATTTCCAGCGAGAACAACAATGATGAGGACACAGTGAGGTGTGGGAAGAGGAGAAAGCTGGAACAAAATAAAAACATTTGTCAGAGCTCTTCTTATATTAACACAAAAGCAAGTATATGGTAAAATAATAAAAAAGCTAAAATAATCCACAGCAGTCCTTAGGATAAATTCTAATAGGAACTATTGCTCAGGGCACTTAAAAGGGTGTTTACTTTAGAATGCCACTCTGTCACAATACTTGAAAACAGGCAATAAAATTAACGGCTGATGTGCTCTCCAGACAGTAGAGAAACAATGTACAGCGAGTTATATTTATGAGTGTTTACACAGTTCAGCACAATCTGCATCTCTCAGCACTGTCTGACAGCATTCCTCTGCTAGTGGAACACTTTGAAGCAAATGTAAAGGTGTAAGAAGTGAAAATTGAAACTACTAATGAAGAGAAACATGTGAAATACTTTTTGAGAACAGACCAGTGTTTTTCTACTGGATTTTGGTTTTGCAGTGGACACCGATTTTTACAGCAATATACTCAAATGAAACACTAATTTAATTTGTATTTATTATTAATACATGTTATAACAAAATTTAAAAGAGTTGTAAAAATATTCTTTATTTAAAAAAGAATATATAAAATATTAAATACAAATATGACATACATATAAAAATAAAATATAATATGAAGACTGTAAAAATATACAATGTAAATACATTATGAAAACACTACCGGTCAGAAGTTTGGGGTCTGTAAGATTTTTTTATGTTTTTGAAAAGAAGTCTCTTATGCTCACCAATGCTACATGTACACTCTTCAAGCGATGCCATAGAAGAACCATTTTTGGTTCCACAAAGAACCATTCAGTCAAAGGTTCTTTAAAGAACCATCTCTTTCTTGCGTTTTTGTAATCTGAAGAACCTTATTTCGCCACAAAGAACCTTTTGTGAAACAGAAAGGTTCTTCAGATGTTAAAGGTTCTTTATGGAACCATTTAGACAAAAAGGTTCTTCTATGGCATCGTGAAGCACCTTTATTTTTAAGAGTGTATTTGATAAAAACTACAGTAAAAACAGCAATACAGTAAAATTGCATTACAATTTAAAATATATTTTTTTCTAATTGTATATAATTTAAAAAGCAATGTATCCAGGCTTCAGTGTTGCATGATCCTTCAGAAATCATTCTAATTGCTGATTTGATGTGCAAAAAACATTTCTTATTATCAGTGTTGAAAACAGTTGTACTGCTTAATATTTTGTGGAAAACATTTTTTCAGGATTCTTTGATGAATATAAAGTTCAAAAGAACAGCATTTATTTGAAAACAAAAACTTGTATGGTGTATTCATGCTGAATAAGTATTCATTTCTTTCTTTTAAAAAACAAAACAAAACAAAATCTTGGTGACCCCAAACTTTTGAACGGTAGTGTCACTTTTTTTTTTTTTTTAAATAAGCTAAAATATAATTTACTCACATACAACATACTCTGTCTTCGTGTTTTAATAATATTTATAGTTGCTAACCATACTGTAATTAACATATAGTGTTGGCTTGCCCATATGGCTTTGTAAAGGAGCACAATTTTCAAACGAATCATGATTTTCATAACAAGATCCACGATTAAAACATTCAAAATCACTAAAATGATGTGTATTATTGTCATAAATCTATATTTTAGATAGTCCGCTACCTGCTGCCTGACCCTGTGGTGCGCTATATTCAAGAACACAGTCTGTGCTGAGAGCGAGCAGAAGAATGCTGATGTATCCTCGCCCCTTTTCAGAGATACACCAGCACTAACTAGACTAAAATGTTCTGCTGCTTTTGAACTAGTTTCTTGTTGTGTTTGTGGTCTTTGATAGAGGGCTGGTCTGTTGCCCACAGAACTTGACTGACACTTGATTCATAGTTCATTTTGCTTCCTTGAACTCATTTGGTGGTGAGTGACTGCTTTGCATCATGAATGTTATCATGAATGATTCAGTATGATCAAAAATATATGCTAAATATTGGGAAATATTATTTGATTGAAATATGTTTTACATTTTTAAATAAAGAGATTGATACATTCAGAAAATTTGTTTTATTGTAGTTTGCTGCCAAACATAGAAAGTTACTTGTAGAAGAGAAATTTTGATAAATTATTTTTGAATATTAAGCTTACTGTTTACCTCAAGAGTATACAAAAAGTTATTTTAATATTTAGAGCAATAAACGCTCTAAATCACTCGGTGCTAATAAATGGAAAACCTGTTTAGAATCGTCCTTTTATCTTTTTCATTATAATATCTCTATATTATAATGAAATGTGTTTGCATAACAAGAGTCAAGGGTCATTGAGAAGGTTGCTCTAGAATTCAAGCTATGATATGCCACATTTACTCAGTGACATTTATTTGACAAGTGAAAATATTTGCTCTGAGCATTTCAACATCAGATATTTTTTATCTGTGAGTTTTCAGTGCTGATATTTTTGCTGACAGCAATTTGACAGTGAAGCTCTTACAAGCTTTTTCGTCGTTACAGAACATGATCATAATCTGAAGACCTGTTAGATCAGTGCTCATTTCTGAAGCTCTTTGTTTTACCACACATAGACTAAATAAAAGTGGGAATTCCCAGGAATAAAACGTCGTCTCTGCCGTGCACATAGTGAAGTAGTTTGTTTTCCGCGGAAGTCATATCCGACGTCATCTGTGACCTGGACAGATTTATAAATAGTAACAAGAAAAAGACTTTACGTGAGTTTCCCTGACTCACAAAACTCATATGACTGAAAGATTTTTTTTAAACCATTCATTGACGAAATGAATGGGTCTTTCACATATTGTGTATTTGCATATAATAAAAATAATCTTAGCAAGTGTAATATTCACTTCCAAGTCACATTTGACACCTTGTAGTTTTCTTTATTGTGATCAAATTTGTTTAATCAGTCATGTGATTTATAAAAGAGTATAAGCTTATGCATTATAGCCTAGATGTATTGTATCCACACAGTGTCACTTAATTTAGTTTTAGTTAACACATATGTATCCTCACATGCTCAGAAATAGCAAGTTTCGGTCTCTATATTTATAATCTTTTAAGAAATTCACAGTAACTTCACGTGCGCAATTGTTTTGTTTTGTGGCGCTCATGTGATGATGATGATGTCTTATGTGGGATCATTTGACAGCAATGGAATTTTTTTTCTTGCTGCTGCAAAGATACCTTTGATCAAATTACAAGGAAGACCAGAAAAATTGAAGACATGCAAACAAAGTTAATGAGAGAAAAATTGAGTGTGACGACATTAAGTATACTTTGTAATAGATATATCGCATATTTTAATCATATATCAAGCGTTGCATTTTCTATGACTAATTTAGCGTCTGAACAGGTAGTATTGTGTTAACGGGTGTGTTTTGGCAAACTATTTACACATAAACACCTGTCAGACACGTTTTACTTTACGTAAGGCATGACCTTTTGAAGAGTTGACGACGTGCAAATTAGAATACGTAGATACGAGGGACCGCCCACTCAGCTCACAACACATATAAGTGCTGGGAATCCTTCTGGTTTAAACCATTCATTGACGAAATGAATGGGTCTTTCACAGATTGTGTATTTGCATATAATAAAAACATCTTAGCAAGTGTAATATTCACTTCCAAGTCACATTTGACACCTTGTAGTTTTCTTTATTGTGATCAAATTTGTTTAATCAGTCATGTGATTTATAAAAGAGTATAAGCTTATGCATTATAGCCTAGATGTATTGTATCCA
Source organism: Sinocyclocheilus anshuiensis (assembly GCF_001515605.1). NCBI lineage: Eukaryota > Metazoa > Chordata > Actinopteri > Cypriniformes > Cyprinidae > Sinocyclocheilus > Sinocyclocheilus anshuiensis. The sequence continues at coordinate 630,058 of NW_015544165.1, forward strand.
CACAGTGTCACTTAATTTAGTTTTAGTTAACACATATGTATCCTCACATGCTCAGAAATAGCAAGTTTCGGTCTCTATATTTATAATCTTTTAAGAAATTCACAGTAACTTCACGTGCGCAATTGTTTTGTTTTGTGGCGCTCATGTGATGATGATGATGTCTTATGTGGGATCATTTGACAGCAATGGAATTTTTTTTCTTGCTGCTGCAAAGATACCTTTGATCAAATTACAAGGAAGACCAGAAAAATTGAAGACATGCAAACAAAGTTAATGAGAGAAAAATTGAGTGTGACGACATTAAGTATACTTTGTAATAGATATATCGCATATTTTAATCATATATCAAGCGTTGCATTTTCTATGACTAATTTAGCGTCTGAACAGGTAGTATTGTGTTAACGGGTGTGTTTTGGCAAACTATTTACACATAAACACCTGTCAGACACGTTTTACTTTACGTAAGGCATGACCTTTTGAAGAGTTGACGACGTGCAAATTAGAATACGTAGATACGAGGGACCGCCCACTCAGCTCACAACACATATAAGTGCTGGGAATCCTTCTGGCTGTCACGCTCACACCTTGCACCTTGTTTTGTACTGGAATAATTTGCAGACGGTTAACAAAATGCCTGTAAGCCTCTGTGGTTCATGGGACATGGTGTGCAATGTCAACTTTGAGGGATACATGACTGCTTTAGGTAAGCATTCTTTTTCTAGTTGAAATAGATAATTGTTCTTAATTCTGTTGCTAAAATTGACATATAGCTTATAGTTATTTTTTCTTATTGCATGTTTATTATATTATATTATATTATATTATATTATATTATATTATATTATATTATATTATATTATATTATATTATATTATATTATATTATATTATATTATATTATATTATATTATATTATATTATATTATATTATATTATATTATATTATATTATATTATATTATATTATATTATATTATATTATATTATATTATATTATATTATATTATACTATATTATATTATAGTGTGTAAACCATTCCATTTGTTTTTAATGTGTCAGGAGTAATAGGTCCTAAACTTTATCTTCTCACAGGGATAAGTCTGTACACCCGCAAGATCGCCCTGAAGCTAAAACATCGTAAGGTGATCGAGCAGGTGGGGGATCGATATGTCGTCAAGACTCTCAGCACCATCAGAAACTACACTTTCTCCTTCAGAGTCAATGAGGAGTTTCAAGAGTTCACCAAGGGACTGGATGACAGACACTGCAAGGTATTACAAAGATTTATCATTATATTGCAACACATAATTTACTGTTTTTACTATAGTAAGTACATGTAACGTGTGACAAGGACACGGTAAAATTAAATGTTACTTTATTGATTAATTTATTTCCATGACATTTAATAGAACATTTCATAGAAGAAAACTGACAGCCCTTTAGGCTGTTTGAATGCAAATATTTTCTGAAAAGACAAAATGGATGTTTTATGTTTTAAATTAAACCTAAATTGATTTCTCTAGTCTCTGGTGGCATGGGAGGGGAACAAGTTGGTGTGCATTCAAAAAGGTGAGAAGAAGAACAGAGGTTGGGCACACTGGATCGAGGACGACAAACTCCATTTGGTAAGTGTGAAATTAAGCATCTTACACTATAAAAATAGTGATGATTAAAAAATAGCTGATTTCATTAATCACCTCACTAATAATCATACCTCTCAACCCTTTATAGGAGTTGCACTGTGAAGATCAAGTCTGCAAACAAGTTTTCAAACGGGTTGTTTGAGGCCCTGCTGTGATGTTTACTACAAGAAAAGGTGTACTGATGTAAACAAAGCGGTTTACACTTTAAACTCACTTCAGAGTCAGAGGAATATGAGGCAAGAGGAAGAACCATGAGCGTCAACTTGTGCCTCAATACCTGACTAATCAACTACATTCAGCGAGAGGCTTGCAGACTGAGCCAGAGTGTCTATGAGCGTGATTTATAGTGTCACTAGAGGGCGCCATAAGACCATGAACAAACAGAAGTCAGGTCAGCAGCAGCTTACCCACTGGTAACACTGTATGTTGTCCATAGTTGTGCCAACTTTGCCTAATCATGTTTACATGTAATACAAGAACCACATTCACAGACATTTAGCAATGTGTAATGCGCTTCAGTATTTCTGCACCCCAGAATCATTATTTCACCAGAATATGACTAATTAAGGACCATGCCTCTTTTTGAATACTTAAAAAAACAGTTTGTAACTGGTTTATTTAGTTTTATTTTTTGCTGATTTTTACTTTGTGTGTTTATTTGCTAATACTGGGTTGCAATGTCTCTTTTATAAGGATTTACAATCAACAAATCATTATCATCATCTCTCTTTTTAAAACCACAACAACAAATACAAATAATAATTTAGCCAATTTACAAAACAAATGATTAATAATTGAAGTTTGAATCAGAAAAGTAACATTGGTTACCTCTTGGCTAAGTGCTAGTTGGTCAAACTAGTTCTTAACATAGTGACTTTATAGTGACATAGTGTTTATGAAACTGGCCCTTGGTTCTGAAGAAAACAAGTCTCTTGAGGTCGCCTCAGCAGTGAAATCAGTTTCCTGAACTGCCGCAGCCTGGAATGTGCCGATCTCGCGTCACGTGACTCCAGATCCAAAATGGCCGCGTCGGTGTTTTGACGAATAATACTTTTGTGTTTGTTTCATTCTTAAAAGATACCGAATATAACCCTTCCATATCGGAAGTCACGCGCGTTTGATGTTTTAATATAAAGATTTAAATTAGACAATCACAGCTCATTGATATTTGTTTTATGGTTCAGACTATGCACTTTTGGTGTTTATAAGGAAGCTAGCTGACTGGCTAGCAACATAATTAAGCTGAAAATTAAAAGAAAGGCAATGGAGCAGCTCAGTCCTGAAGAGGTAAGGCGATTTCCACACAGTGTAATCAATGTATTTCCAGTCGATACGGCTTCTCTGATTGCATGACTGTTATGTTTTTGGGTTTTATTAAATGCTTATTGGCTTGTCATTGTCACCTTCTTTTTCAATCGCAGTAATGATGGGATAAGCTAACAGGACACCGGCTAACCAACAACTCAATATATCCAGATTAAATTTATTTCGCATAGAAATAAATGAGGCTAGATTCTGAATCTCATTTTGAGCAACTTAAGTGCCGATATAGAAGCGAAATTAAATGAGAATATGGAGGTTATTTCCAGTCAGCTCGTTAGCAAGTGATACGTTTGACAAACTGGATCTGCCACAAGCCTCGATCATCTGCTTTTTTCTTATTTTTATTTTCACAATTAAAATAACAGCCTTATCGTTTGCAGTCGCTGGGGAGCGTGTAACCAGTTGACAAGTTAACATTTCTTTTGTGAAGCTTTTCTTCGCTGGGAATCCAAAATGGCTGAAAGACTGTCGTGTGAAGAGATAAAATAATTTCGGACCAGATGTTTGGTCAATTTAACTTACAGTCGTGATGATATGTGCAATTATGAAGGTTAACTTTGCCAAGGGTATGTATTTGATTAAATGGCACCTGGTTTAGAAACTGAAATCATGCGCAACAAGCTTTTGTCAGGTGTCAGGTCAGTATATTTATCATGTGGTCAGCTGTAGAAGCTTAAAAACCTTTGGTAACTCAACAAACACGTAGTATTTTGTGGTAATCTTTATTGTAAGTGCATTTTATCCCATAAAGCTCTTGATTTCGGGTTTTGGATAACGTTATTTGGCACTGGTTGTTGTTGCTGTATGACACTGGTGTGTATTTACAGACAGGGCTTTGTGTTTAGTTGTTCTGCTGTAAAATAAGACCAAACTCAGCCCAGCTCTGACCTGGAAAAACAGTTTAAACCAGCCTATGCAGGTTTGCTGGTCTCACAGTCTGGTCTTTTCTGAGCTGGTCAGGCTGGGAGACCAGCTAAGACCAGCAAGCCATCTTAAGCTGGTTCAAGCTTCTTTTTTCATCAGCTGCCTTATATTAATTTAAAATAATAGACAATTTATTTATTAAAAATAGGTCATAAATTTATAAAATAGATAAATAAACCCATTTTGAGTTTTAATTCATGGATGTCAGTCATTTATCTTAGATCTTAATGTCAGCCAGAGCTAATATACATTTTCAAAATAAGCTGCTATATTGATTTATAATGCATTTATTCGGTGTTACTTGCTACCATTATTCAATGTGAATCTGAAATAATATACAATTAAATGTGAGTTGCAGAAGCAGTATATCTGTGAACTGAGATGAATCATCCTTTGCTGATTCAGACTGGGTTTGGCCATTTTTTGCACGTTTGATTCATTCAGTCATGCGTTTTGCCTTTCCTTGCCATTTCACTGACAGTATTTGCTGTGGAAGCTGAGGCCTTCTCCATCTCAAATGACTCACTCCAATGTATAGAGATGATTTGTCACTGCTGCTGAAAATAATGACCGCTTTAGGACTTTAAAAACATACTGCTGTTTGTTTGCTTCAAAAGCGTGTGTGAAATAGTATATAGAAATGCCCTCTTTGCTTTTAAGGGTCTGCCCTTGTAGTTGCCAAATAAGAGCAGTTGCGGTCATCAGACTGTAAACTGTTGCTCATTATTGATTAGTAATTAGATTAAATTGTAATTAATCTGCCTTGTTTAGATCCGTAGAAGGCGACTGGCCCGGTTAGCTGGAGGGCAGACGTCACAGCCCAGCACCCCTTTGACATCTCCACAGAGAGAGACTCCCCCAGGACCCTTGCCAGAGCCCTCCGGGGCCTCATCACAGCCTGTCCCACCAGCTCCATCTCACACTCTGGGCTTAAATGCCCAAAATGTCACCCCTGCCACCTCTCCTATGGGGGCCTCAGGTAAGTGCTGTGCTGACTTTATCATTTAAAACGATTAAGCAAGGATGCATTGAACTGATTAAAAGTGATTGCAAAGACGTTTATTGTTGCAGAACATTTCCATTTCAAATAAATGCTGTTCTTTTGAATTTTTTATGCATCAAAGAATTCTGAAAACAATGTATCACAGTTTCCACAAAAATATTAAGCAGCGCAACTATTTTCAACATTGATAATAAGAAATCTTTCTTGAGCAGCAAATCAGCATATTAGAATGATTTCTGAAGGATCTTGTGACACTGATGACTGGAGTAATGGCTGCTGAAAATTCAGCTTTATTAAAATAGTACATTTAATAAAACAATTATTTACAATGTAATAATGCAGCACAATTTTACTGTTTTAAATGTTTTTTTGATGATAAAATGGCATTATTGCTGACATAACTTTATTTTTGACCCCAAACTTTTGAATGATAATGTAGCCTATATTTGAGAAAATAAAATGTTATAGACTTGTTTTCAGAACATGGGGTTTTCCCTTATTTTCATTTTTAAGAATGCAAAGCAGATTGTTTGCTTTCAGATACAGCCTTTCTGTTCAGGGGAATTTTCAAGGCATAAAACATGGTTTTTATATTGCACCTGACTGGATCAATAAATTCAGTTTTATGCAGAGTTATCCATTATACCATTCATTTCAATGTTATTAATTGTAAATGTTGGGTATTTTATGGACACATTTTGCATTTGAGCTGACAGATGTGAGTTGTATCTGAAGTCCCGTTGTAGATTCATTGTAATTACATTTTATTATGACTGTAAACTTGTCTTAGTATAAAATGTTGAGGATAAAATGACCAATGTAATAGTATTGAGGGTCTAAGTGGCCTATTTGTAATCCTGTGTGGATGAAGCTTTAATGCTCAAGTTCTATAGCTTTAGCTGTTTGTACTACACTAATGATTTAATCAATGGCCTGTTTTAAAGATTTTTTGATCAGTGCTGATATCAAGGTAAGTGATTTTTGGCTCGCAGCATCTTGCTGTGGAGAAATTGCACAATTGTCATGGAGGTAGCACAGCCTTGGCCAGGGTTTAAATAAGGCCACATGGGCAGGCAAGGCTGATGACTCTGTTTTGTTCTTGTGGTGCCGTAGTCCCTTTTTTTGTTAAATGTCAGTGTGCCATGTGGTAAAGTTCCTCTGTAGTTTCATTTTTAGTGTAAGAACCTTTGGTCTTTATTGTCTCGTAGATGAGCTGTAAAACATCTGTAATTTCAGGCTGTATTATGTATTGAGACAGAAAACATCGTGTTCAAATTAAGCTGTATTGGTTGATTTTGGATGATGCCAATTTGTTTCTTATTCTCCAGTGCATTCATTTTTGACTATCACACATTAGATCAAAACAAGTTTTGCTTGTTTTTCCTTTTTGGTTTTTGGCACTGATCTACTGTTCATTTAAAAAGCAATTCAATTAAAGTCTTTATGATTGCATGCTTAATTACCTTGGAGTCTTGCGAAACCGAAAACTGCATTTATTGAATAAGTGTTTTGAGCTGGTGTGTTGTCGTCATTGGAAACAACAATGTCCTGTGTCCACTGACACACATTATTCCATGTCTTTAAACACATAATATCCACAGTTACGTGAAAAAGCTGTTCTAGCACAAGTCTGCTCTTTGTTGTAGCTCCTTTCTGGAACGTACAGCATTGAGATGTAATCAATCATCAGACAGAAACCAGGTCCAGTGCATTCACTCCTCTATTAATATCCTTTAAACATTCTGGTTAGGTTTGTTTTTAACTTCTAACTCAAAGTATTAAATGACTGCAGTTAATTTATCCTTTTTTTTTGTTAATAATTTTAGTCTTGGCTGATTTGTTTTGTAAACATTATATTTCTAAAGAAATCTCAAATGCAATTTTGAAAATCTCCCTTTGTCTTATTTTGACAATTTCCAGCATTATAAATGTAACAAACATTAATAATGTTGTCAATGTAGTAATTTAATATGCAAATATATGTAAAAAAGATGGCCAATTCTAATTAAGATGTAATTATGTTTGTGCCTTTCTTTATTTCTTTAATCATTTCTTTTTCTCACATTAACACCAAAAACTGGTGTCAGTCCATTTACACAGGGCATGTTCTTGCATTGAAATTTAATCGAACGGAAGGCACATTTAAGGTGCGGTCAGATAAGTGAAATTAAGGAAAATTCGCAGACCAAAAAAAAGGTAATTGTTAATAGTGTAGCAATGTATGAATCACAGCTGAAACAGAAGTCACTTTTAAACCAAGCAGCTTTCTCTTGGTCAACACAGCAAATTCACATGACCAACCCTGAAGGTGCTGCAAAGGCTATCTGAGGAAATCTTCTGTCCTCACGTGAAATTCTTGAATAGTTGAAGTGAGTTGATTTTGCCCGTGTAAAAGGGTTGCATGAGTTGGTGAAAAAAACTTAATTGCATTTGTTTTTTTGTGATAAAATTTGTGATTTCGATTTAAAATTTGCTAAAAAAAAACATTAATGTTTGCTGTGCTTGTTTTAGGGCAGCACAATTTGGCCAGAATATTGTGATTATTTACCAGTAAGCCTATGAACTATTATTATTATTATTATTATTACCAAATAAAAACATTACAATTCTAAATGAAAACAATAAAGATCCTAACAACACCCCTGTTTAATTTAATTGATATATTGTTTTAAAATTTACATTGAATCACTGTGCTGCACTGGTATGTGCTTCAAGAATGGCTGATGCAGATTTCGTTTTTTTTCTCTGACTCTATGCTTGTTTTCTAGATAAGAGTCCAGTTTTTCAGTTTTGAGACAAGTGTTTGTAAACCTTCAAAGATTTTGTGAGATTTAGAGAGCCATTTTTATTGGAGGAAATAGAATTTTTGATTGTTCAAAATGAATGTTCTTTAGTTAAACTTTAACTATGCGGTTTGTTTTCCAGCCATGAAAGTTTTTGAAAGATTTTCTTGAGCTTCATTAAGGCTTACACAATTTTTTCCATGACACAATCAGCAGGTTCGTACTCAAACACAGTACTTAATTTTGTGCTTTCCATTACCGTAGGGGTTGCTTACCGCAGCCAGAGCAGCGAGGGGGTCAGCTCTCTCTCCAGCTCTCCATCTAACAGTCTGGAGACACAGTCCCAATCCCTGTCCCGCTCACAGAGCATGGACATTGACACAGCCTCCTGCGAGAAGAGGTGAGAGACAGCTGCGAACCTTTGTCCTCTCTGAACTCCTAATCAAAGATAGAGCATGATGTAAGAGCTCAAACTGAGATTGTGCTGGAGATGAAGTATTGTATCTCACTTTAAATAGTCTCTTTAAGCTGCAGAATCGCTCTACTGTTAGATTGCAAATGCTTTTGTACTCCAGCCACATAATTCCTAAAGTGCATATAAAGATAAATACATACAGCTGGAAGTTTATATATTAAGATAATCCTCTCTATCTTTAGGTACATAGTTTTTGGATCTTCCATTGTACTTTTATAACATGCAGTACTAAAGTTATATTGTTTGACAATTAAAGAGTTGAACTGCTACTTGAGCTAGATCTCATCTTTGTGGTCTTCAGCATGTCCCAAGTAGATGTGGACTCAGGAATTGAGAATATGGAGGTGGAAGACAGTGATCGCAGAGAGAAAAGGACCCTGGCTGAAAAGGTAACCAGATGCACCAATAAAAAAGATAATTATTTTCATTTTATGGCCGATAACTGATAAGTGGCATATTATTGGTATTGGTGTTTTTAATAATGCACTTGAGTCTTAGATGATAGCAAAGGTAATCTACAAGTGCATGATCATTTTCTCTATTTTTACAATATCCAATATCGGCTGATACCAATAAACAATGTGTTGGACTGTGTGTTGTGTTGGGGGGGTGGTGGGATCACAAAGTTTGAGAACCACTAATCAAGTATTTGTAAGTGACGTGCTGGATTAATACCTGCAGGATTCCTCATCCAGTTCTGACGTCTCTGAAGAGCAGGCTTTGCACCTTATCTGTAAGATCTTGCGTGTTTCCTGGAAGGAGCAGGACCGTGATGTCATCTTTCTCCCCTCACTTGCTGCTGAATTCCAGAAGAATCCTAGGGATGGTATGGACTAAAAGCAACAGAGGGTGTAAAAGAGAATTCTAATTTCTCTGTAATTGAATTGCATTGTGCTTTCTTCTTCTAGTTTACTCTGACTTCAGAGACCTAATTGGACAGATTTTAATGGAGGCTCTCATGATGTCCACCCGTTCGCGTGACTGTAACCCATTCGCCAGCTTGACCGCCACATCTCAGCCAATTACCGCTGCCAGATCCCTGGACCGTCACCTGACTCTCGTCCCACCCTCCAGCCAGAGCGGCAGTCCTATGATGCCCTGCGCTGGTTCATTCGGTGCCAGCTCTCTTTCCAGGCAAGTATGATAGCTGACAACATCTCCTTTTAAAAGGAATTATGTAGCCACCTACACTGGCGGCCAAAAGTTTGGACTAATTAAGTTTTTTAAATGTTTTTGAAAGAAGTCTCTTATGCTCACCAAGGCTGCATTTATTTGAATGTATTTTAAAATATACAGTAAAAACAGAAAAATTGTGCGATAATAATACAATTTAAAATATTTTTTTTTTTTAAATATTTTAATATACTGGAATAAATTAAATTTTACAATATATTAAAATATTGTAAAATTTAATTTATTCCAGTGATGGCAAAGCTGAATTTTCAGCAAGAAAGCTACTCCAGTCTTCAGTTGATCCTTCAGAAATCATTCTAATATGCTGATTTAGTGCTCAGTTATAATTGTTCTTATTTTTCTCTTGAATTGTAGTGTATCACAATTCCAATAAAAATGTTAAACCGCAAAAAGTGTTTTCAACATTGATAAAAATTAGAAATGTTTCTTGAGCACCATATTCTGCTAAAAATTAGCTTTGCCATCACAGAACGTAATTACATTTTAAAATAGTTATTTTACAGTTAAATACAGTAACTGTTTTTTAAAATAACTATTTATTTTAAATTGTTGTAATATTTCACAGTATTACTGTTTTTACTGTATTTTTAACAAAACATTCAGCCTTGGTGGGCAGAAGAGACTTCTTTCAAAAACATAAACAAAAAATCGTAATAATTCCAAACTTTTGGCCGCCGGTGCACATATCCACCTACACCCCTTTGTCTCACATTCTTGAATTCTCTTTAAATTTCCTCCGTCGTCTGTGTTTCCGCCTTCATTGCCTTCATTTTCTTTGTTGTTTTCAGTCTTTACGGTTGTAGCCCAAACCCACTTGCTCTGAGCTCTGCCAGCTCTGCCAGAACATCTGTCCCACTGGCTCCTGCAGCCGCCCTCCTGGGTCCCCCCAGTCCTCCTGTCTCTCGCCCTCCCGCCAGCCTTCCACCTCCCTCTCCATCCACCCCTCTGCCCATCTCCCAGAGATACAGGCCCTACTCCCTTAGCTCGTCCATCCCCATAAGCCCAAGCCCCAGATCTACTCCATCTGGTATGCTTACGCCCCCTACAACTTCATGTATACCCTCCAGCCCTTCCCCCAGACACCATAGCACCAACTCCTCCATGCCTTTCCCCATCCTCCCCGGCTCCCCCAGCACTATGGCCAGAAGGACTGCGCTAGCTGCCCGGATGCCGTCTAGGTACCTTTCTTACCCTGTTAGATGTGAAGTTGCATCTTTGTAGTCTTTAATTTTTCATTCAGTCTATCTGTCTGCTTCCATTCACACACCGCGGCCACACCAGCCCTTTCTCCCTCCTCTTCTTCGGCCTGTCCGACTTGCCTCAGGACAGCAGTGATGAAGAGCTGGAGGAAGAGGAAGATGAGGATTTTTCAGGGGTTCAGTTTGGGTCCAGGTATCAGTGCCAACGTGTGTTGCATGCTTCAGCGTGCTGCCTGGCCACTAACAACAGCCCGCTGTGCCCAATGTTGGCACCGCAGTGGGCAAAAAGAATGACACCAAATAGTGGAGTTTGATCATGTGATAGATGATCTCATCAGGTTGACCAATTCAGTGTTTCTTCTGTGGACAGAGCTTTGCTGTCAGCTGAAATAGTGTTCATTGCACAAGGATTTGTTAGACCCGTTAAGCTCGCAGCAGAAATGTGAGCCAGCAGACCTTGAAACTCCCACACAGGACATGTGTGCTGGACAACAGTGGTGGTGGAGGACTGATTGTCGGGTGTTCGGATAATGCTAGCAGACTGTGTAACAGAACTAATGAGAGCCAGAAGCCTGCTGTGGAGTGTTGTCTCACCCTAGAGTTCACTAATGCATGCTGTCTCATGACCAAAGACCTGCAGGGGGGAGCGCAAGTATTAGAGCCTGCTTTTGTTGTCCTCTTGTCATGTGTTTTGCCATCATTTACACGTGGTATTAAGATAATAATACAATTTAAAATATTTTTTTTTTTTAAATATTTTAATATACTGGAATAAATTAAATTTTACAATATATTAAAATATTGTAAAATTTAATTTATTCCAGTGATGGCAAAGCTGAATTTTCAGCAAGAAAGCTACTCCAGTCTTCAGTTGATCCTTCAGAAATCATTCTAATATGCTGATTTAGTGCTCAGTTATAATTGTTCTTATTTTTCTCTTGAATTGTAGTGTATCACAATTCCAATAAAAATGTTAAACCGCAAAAAGTGTTTTCAACATTGATAAAAATTAGAAATGTTTCTTGAGCACCATATTCTGCTAAAAATTAGCTTTGCCATCACAGAACGTAATTACATTTTAAAATAGTTATTTTACAGTTAAATACAGTAACTGTTTTTTAAAATAACTATTTATTTTAAATTGTTGTAATATTTCACAGTATTACTGTTTTTACTGTATTTTTAACAAAACATTCAGCCTTGGTGGGCAGAAGAGACTTCTTTCAAAAACATAAACAAAAAATCTTAATAATTCCAAACTTTTGGCCGCCGGTGCACATATCCACCTACACCCCTTTGTCTCACATTCTTGAATTCTCTTTAAATTTCCTCCGTCGTCTGTGTTTCCGCCTTCATTTTCATCAATGTCTTTGTTGTTTTCAGTCTTTACGGTTGTAGCCCAAACCCACTTGCTCTGAGCTCTGCCAGAATGAGTGCTCCATCTGTCCCACTGGCTCCTGCAGCCGCCCTCCTGGGTCCCCCCAGTCCTCCTGTCTCTCGCCCTCCCGCCAGCCTTCCACCTCCCTCTCCATCCACCCCTCTGCCCATCTCCCAGAGATACAGGCCCTACTCCCTTAGCTCGTCCATCCCCATAAGCCCAAGCCACAGATCTACTCCATCTGGTATGCTTACGCCCCCTACAACTTCAGGTATACCCTCCAGCCCTTCCCCCAGACACCATAGCACCAACTCCTCCATGCCTTTCCCCATCCTCCCCGGCTCCCCCAGCACTATGGCCAGAAGGACTGCGCTAGCTGCCCGGATGCCGTCTAGGTACCTTTCTTACCCTGTTAGATGTGAAGTTGCATCTTTGTAGTCTTTAATTTTTCATTCAGTCTATCTGTCTGCTTCCATTCACACACCGCGGCCACACCAGCCCTTTCTCCCTCCTCTTCTTCGGCCTGTCCGACTTGCCTCAGGACAGCAGTGATGAAGAGCTGGAGGAAGAGGAAGATGAGGATTTTTCAGGGGTTCAGTTTGGGTCCAGGTATCAGTGCCAACGTGTGTTGCATGCTTCAGCGTGCTGCCTGGCCACTAACAACAGCCCGCTGTGCCCAATGTTGGCACCGCAGTGGGCAAAAAGAATGACACCAAATAGTGGAGTTTGATCATGTGATAGATGATCTCATCAGGTTGACCAATTCAGTGTTTCTTCTGTGGACAGAGCTTTGCTGTCAGCTGAAATAGTGTTCATTGCACAAGGATTTGTTAGACCCGTTAAGCTCGCAGCAGAAATGTGAGCCAGCAGACCTTGAAACTCCCACACAGGACATGTGTGCTGGACAACAGTGGTGGTGGAGGACTGATTGTCGGGTGTTCGGATAATGCTAGCAGACTGTGTAACAGAACTAATGAGAGCCAGAAGCCTGCTGTGGAGTGTTGTCTCACCCTAGAGTTCACTAATGCATGCTGTCTCATGACCAAAGACCTGCAGGGGGGAGCGCAAGTATTAGAGCCTGCTTTTGTTGTCCTCTTGTCATGTGTTTTGCCATCATTTACACGTGGTATTAACATCTGTCTCAGGGGATCGAGTGACAAAAGGCCGGTGCTAAATACAGGTGTAAACTGATTCCAACATGTTAAATACAATCACTCAAATCTCACTAGTAGGTAGATAGAAATGCATGTTAGCACATCACGATTGTACATATCTACATTCATGTGAAAACCTGGAAATATCTTTTTTTTTCTTTTTTTCTACAGCCAGAAAAAAAGTCATGAAAATATAATACAATTTTGAAATTTCTATAGTAAATGTAAAATGCAAAAATTGTCCATTTGGAGACTTTTGTACACTCAAACTACCATTGGAAAGTTTGGGGTTAATAAGATGTTTTTCAATGAAGTCTCTTATGCTAACCCAGGCTGCCTTTATTTTATCAAAATACAGTAATAATATATTGTAATATTGTTAAATATTATTACAATTTAAAATAAATATTTTCTATTTTGATATATTTTAAATTGTATTTTATTCCTGTGATGGCAAAGCTGAATTACCCCATTACCCCCGTCTTTAGTGTCACGTGATCCTTCAGAATAAAATAATTAATTTCTTTAAATATTCTTACTGACCTCAAACCTTTGAACAGTAATGTAAAATTGGTGGGAAATTATTTATCAAGGCATCTGATCACCAAACACAGCTTGCGCTGTGGGGCAAAGTTTGTTCTAACCATTGCTTGAAGTGGAGATAAACCTTCATTTATATCTGATGTCATAGCTGTTCTAAAAATAATTATTTTGATAGCTTGGTGGTTAGAGGAAAAGGGAAACATTTAAATATGAAAGACATTTCCTTGGTGGCTAAAGCTATGTGGTTTTGGTTATTTACTCAGTTTAGGTTTTTCCCCAGAAAGTTCATCTACACTCTACAACCTCCTTTATTGAAGGGAGTTTTTATCTCTCATAACTCTCTCTTTCTCTCTCTCTAGCCTGGGTGCATCCGGAGGGGGGATGGCTGGTGACTCAGGTAGTGACCGCTTTACCATAGAGTCCTGTAAAGAGACGGAGATGCTCAACTACCTCATCGAGCGTTTTGACTGTGTGGGAATGGAAGAGAGGAAGGCCCCAAAGGTAGCTGCTGATAAACATTATGGACACATTTCCACCGTATTAATTCGGAACTCAGGCGATATAATTATGTTCCAGTATGACAAGCAAGCCATTCAAGAAAATAACTCATTTAGCGGTTCATCAGATTTGTTAGTAGGTTAGAACAGAGGTGGAGGTGTTGAGCAGGTGAAAGTGAAAGACAAAACATGTCTTGTCAAGCCAAGGGTAATTCCATCTTTGGCATGAGTTTTTCATGTTGTTCTCATTTATCACCCTGTTTAAACTAGACATGAGCGTCAAAAGTAATTTGCTCCTATTATAATCAATTAAGCTACCAGAAGCGTTTGTTGCAGCATGTTGTTTCACGAAGCGCCTGTTTCAGTTTCACACTGTTTTAACACTATTATCCGTCTGTCCAAAATAGATACGTTACTTAAAATAATTAAGTAAAAATGAAGTAAACTAACTTAATTTTTTAAATTCTTTTTAATTTTAATTTTATTTTGTTTTATTTTGCGACGAAATTAAATAAGGCTGTATGTCAAAGCCAAATTGTGTGGTGTTTCTGTGGTGTTGTTCTTTGCTGTTATGTAAAAATATAAACAATATAATTATAATGACAGAAATAAAAAAATGTTCTCATTATTCAGCTGTTTTACTTTTAGTTGTTGACCTTGAGCTTCATGCTCAGGGTATTTGGTCTATGTTCAGACACAACATTCATATGCTTTTCTTTTTCAGATGTGCAGCCAGCCAGCTGTCAGTCAGCTGCTTAGCAACATTCGTTCCCAGTGCATTTCCCATGCTGCTCTAGTGCTTCAAGGTACCCTCACACAGCCCAGGTCAGTTACAGCAACCTTTCTCAATGCATTCTAAAGGTTTTTTGAAGGCGTTTTCACATTAGAGCTCTGACCTTTGGAATTCAGTTTGTTGCTGTCCAAACTCAAGTGCTCACCTTTTTTAAAAAAATGTGTCATGGGCTTCATTACATTTTGCAATCCTACACCGTTTGTGCAAGTGAACCGTGTTAATGTCTTTTAAAGTGTAAAGCTTTTCTAATAGCTGCCGGTCTATGCAGAAATTGGCTTCAGGAAGCAGCTTCATTCTGTATGTGTTAAGCTTTCTCCTCCACATTCATTGCTTGGCTACAGCATTATACATCAACTGCTGCTAGTACTCGTGTTGACGATGCAGACAAAGACTGTGAAAAGAGACCTGCGGGGAAGGAGAGCAGAATCAAGCTCCAGTTCATACCAATAGTGTGAAAACAGACCTAGTTTGAGTTTGTTGCATGATGTGGTTTGTCAGTTTGAATGCACATGAGCGTAATACATTTTGAATGAGATTGCCGCACCCTTTCTCTCTCTCTTAGGGCCCCTCTACAGCCCTCCCTGCTGGTACCCTACATGCTGTGCCGGAACCTTCCGTACGGCTTCATCCAGGAGTTGGTGCGCATGACTCATCAGGAGGAGGATGTGTTTAAACAGGTGGGAGTTGCAGCAGATTACGGAGACAGGCTGCATGCTGCGTCCGTTTACTTTTGAAGCTCAAGAGTTCTTTATTATTGATACCAAACTTAGTGGTATTAAAGGGGTCATGAACTGAGAAATCTAAATTCCCTTGATCTTTTGACAAATAAAAGGGCCATTGCACTATAAAAATATCCAGTAAGTTTCAGAATTCAAAACTTTCTCGTAAGTCTAAAAACAGCTTATATTGAAGCCAATCTGCCAAAACGACAGCTTGTGGAATGTGCCACTTTATGACTAAATAGAGCGGGTAAACCCCGCCTCCGCATAAGATGATCAACACCTGCTTCTACATCACTGTTTGTTTAGCTCCGCCCACTGATTCGCACATGTAGTGTAAATAATAAGAGAAGGAAAACGCAGGTCTACATGAAACCAAACGATAAAGATGCTCCAAAGACAATAAGACGCTGTGCAGTGCCAAGATGTGGAAACACAGTCTTTGCACTGCCTTTCTTCTGATCCCAACATTAGGAAAGAGTGGATGAACTTTATTTTTAATGAAGATCCAGACCGCACGAGTAAGAACTTGGTCCTTTGTTCACTTAATTTTACTGCGGATTCGTTTGCAAACAAAGCGCAGTTCAACACAGGATTCTCAGAAAGATTCAAACTAAAAGATGCTGTGGTGACTATATTGGATCTGACAGTCATGTCGCTCCACACGAGTTTGAGTAACTGTTCTTATTACCTGGTCACTATTGCTTTATTACAGATCGTTTGTTATGAACGGAGTATTTATGCATTATTTACCTAAATCTCAGTAGCGTCCATCTGTGAAGGATGTAGCTGTCAAACATACAAAACTGTTAGTCAATCATAGCAGTGGGCGTTTACTTCCGAGTCTACAATACGACCGCCACACCTATTCAAACATAGCGTTCCGATGAAGGGGGTCAAAAGAGGACAGAAAATAGCCTATTACTGCTAATTTTTTTACAAGTTTTTTTATGTAAACCTATTGATAACGTTATAAGTGGACATCAGAGAACAGTACAAAATTAAAAAAGGCAGTTCATGACCCCTTTAAACATTTATATTAAACATTTATGGTTCATTTGTTTTTTTTTTTGTAAGAATGGCTCAGTATTTAAAAATCATTATTTATTCCACATTATTTATCCCACATTAGGTTTTGTGGTTCCAGTTTGGATACACATTGCACATAAGGAATTAAAATATCAGCATTTAATTTAAAGAAAGATGGCACAAGCACACTTTATAAGCAAAAATTGCACAGGAATATAAAGTTTTAGTTTTTGAATGATAAAATATAGATACACTACTGTGCAATTGTTTGGGGTCAGTAAGAAATTAATACTTTTATTCAGCAAGAATACATTCAATTGATCAAAAGTGACAGTAAATACATTTTTAATACAAAAAAATATTATTTGACAAGATTTCTATTTCAAGTAAATGATGTTCTTTTGAATTTTCTATTCATCAGAGTCTTGAAAAAACAATCACGGTTTCCACAAAATATCAAGTGGTTACAATTAGTAATAAAAAGAAATGTTGCATGAGCACCATATTATTGGAATGATTTGACACTAAATACTGGAATAAAAAAAGCTGAAAATTCAGCTTTGCCATCACAGGAATAAAATACTTTTGAAAATAAATTCAAGTTATTTTATTCAAATTGTTAAATTGTAATGCTAAAAATGACCTTGGGGGTCAGCTGTTTGAAAGTCTTTCCAAAATGGCCAAGTCAAGTTAGTTCATAGAAAAGATGTGGAACTTTTGTCTTGGCTTGATCAGTATTGTTTTTCTTTCAGATCTTCGTTCCCATTCTTCAAGGGCTCACTTTAGCTGTAAAAGAATGTTCTTTTGACAGTGACAACTTCAAGTTCCCTCTGATGGTAAGAGACTGTTTATTTAAAAGCATAATAAAACCGTATTAGCATGTTAGGACCAAACAAGCTCCCTTGATTTCTATATGAACACTGTTCGATATCTCTGATCTCCTCTGAATCAGTGAAAGTCTTTGTAGGCTTTTGTTTTGTGTATGTGACTGAAATTTTATTGTTTTCCAGGCTTTGGCTGAGCTTTGTGAAATCAAGTTTGGGAAGACTCACCCTGTATGCAATTTGGTAGGTTTTGTAGGAGCTTACGAATTCAAGTCTGTCAGGTTATGCAGTTCACTGTTAATATTGTCTGTCTGCGTGTATTTTTAGATCACCTCTCTGCCATTGTGGTGTCCTGACCCTCTCAGTCCCGGGACAGGAAGAGAAATTCAAAGCCTCTCCTTTCTCGGAGCATTCTTCAGTCTTTCTGTGTTTGCTGAGGATGACGTAAGTCATTTCACTCTTTAAACAAATAAGGCTAATACAAAGTGAAGCATTGATAAATGATCACGGGAGGAAAGTGGTTTATTTTTATGTCCTTTTTGCTATTCTGTAGACTAAAGTGGGAGACAAGTTCTTCTCCGGCCCTGCCATCACTATGGAGAACACCCGTGTGGTCAGCCAGTCACTGCAGCATTATCTGGAGTCCGCGAGGGTGAGCGACTGAGCGGCCATCATATCACATACTCATAGATTTTTAATGAGCTGCTCCAATATTGAGGGAATATTCTTTTATAGAGCAGGGGTGCAAGTGGAGGCTATCTGTCTGCTTCAGTTTTTGGTCTTTCTTATATGATTATAAAAGTATAATTTCATGTGATTGGGGAAGGATTAAGAATGTGCATTTATTGTTAAGTTGCAACTTTTAGATAAGAATTTAGCATGGGGCAACATGACCTCCCTAATGGAACAAGGAGCTCCTTTTCCCAGTTGTCATCAGATTTTCACAGAATTTATAATGAAATATTTGGAATTAATTTGGAATATTGTAATCAAAATATATTTTAATATATACTGTATTTTCTGGAAAATGAGTTGCTTCAGTTGCACCGGGTCAAAATTGCACTCAAAATTGAGTGTAATTGTTGAAAATAAATGTTTATGCAGATAAACTTGGACTTACCTACCTCTCTCATTCAGCTAAAATCCAAATGTGTGAGCTTTGTGCATATTCTGCGTGTTTGATGTTAATTGCATTATATAAGTTGCTTAGGAATATAAATCACAGCATTTTTCAAATGATAAAAAAACATGTCTTATGTTACTGTGTGTGTGTATAGCTATCTATCAATCTATAAAATATATATTTAAAAAAATATATATATATTCACACACTACCGGTCAAAAGTTTGGGATCAGTAACACTTGTAATGTTTTTTAAAGAAGTCTCTTATGCTCATCAAGGTTGCATTTATTTGATCAAAAATACAGAAAAAAAAGTAATCTTGCAAAATGATATTACAATATAAAATAATGGTTTCTATTTTAATATCCTTTAAAATATAATTTATTTCTGTGATGCAAAGCTGATTTTCCATCAGCCATTACTCCAGTATAAAGTGTCACATGATCCTTCAGAAATCATTCTAATATGCTGATTTATTATTAGAATTATCAATGTTGGCAACAATGAGATTTAGTGAAATATTTTGTAATTCTGAGTGTGTGCTGATGTTGGTTGTTCAGGGAGATCTGTTTAAAATCCTGCACAACATCTTGTTGAACGGAGAGACAAGGGAAGCAGCTCTGAGCTACATGGCAGCTCTGGTGAATCGTAATGTGAAGAAGGCTCAAATGCAGGTATGTCTGCTCAAGTATGTGCTGCTTTTAAAATGCCATCTTATCGAGGTATTAATGTTGACAATTTCTCAGTAAATGTAAACAGGCAGGACAAAATTGCCAAATTAAAAATACTGTAAAAATACCTTACGATTATTTTCTCCTCCGTTCCTTCTTTAGACCGATGATAAGCTGGTGTCCACAGACGGCTTCATGATGAACTTCCTGTGGGTGCTGCAGCAACTCAGTATGAAGATCAAGCTGGAAACAGTGGATGCTCTCTACATCTTCCACCCTAAGTGTCGGCTGAATGTCAGCACGGAAGAGACCCGGCTCAATGCCACGATGGAGGACCTGAAGAGCTGGCTCACTGAGCTGCGTGAGTGTGGGCTCTGTTCTGGGACAGACAAATCGCTTTAGATGCTCAGTTTGACTTGGACAACCCATTTCTCCACAGATGAAGACCCGTCCAAGTTCTCAGAGCCCAAGTTCCCTACAGAGTGCTTCTTCTTAACACTACACGCACATCATCTGTCCATCCTCCCGTGCTGTCGGCGCTACATACGGAGGCTGAGGGCCATCAGGGATCTGAACAGGTGCTTTGCACAGATTTAGTCGTAAAAGCAAGCAGTTTGTTACCAAGACCATGTTGAGTAACAGTCCACTGTGAAGTCTGCACTAGTACAAAAATGTACATAGTGCAGCAGAAGTAATGAAGTTTGAAGATTAGCTAGTTAAGGTGATTCTCAAAGTGGAACATCTTGGATTCCTCATCGCTTCTGTCAGATAGGCTATCATAGATGTGATGTTCTTTGTCTTGCTTTGTGAAAAAGCCCTTAATCTCTTTCTGATGAGACGGGCTAATCCTGTCCTGTCCTAGTGCCTCTTGTGCAAGGTATTTACTTGCAGTCCCATTGTAGAGCAGCTCTGAAGTCATCTTAGTCCTGAATTATCAGCTCATGTGTTAGTGCTGCATCAGTGGCAGTGATTCAAATCATTCACATTCACATAGAAGGCAGCTCACATTGTTTATTGGCCTAATGATGCCTGGCAGATCAGAACCACAGTGACTCCTGCTGTTGACAGCAGGTATAACACTTAGATGGGCCAGTTATACTCTCTGTGGATGTTTTTTTAAATTTAAGATGTCAGAAGAGGTTATTTGCACAAGGCTGAATATGCGTGTGTGTTACAGAACTGTGGAAGAGCTGAAAAACAGTGAGAACCAGTGGAAGGATTCCCCGTTGGCAAGTCGTCATCGGGAGATGCTGAAGAGATGTAAAACAAAGCTGAAGGTGAATGCTGTTATCCTTTAATAATAAAAAAATAGGATTCCCCGTTGGCAAGTCGTCATCGGGAGATGCTGAAGAGATGTAAAACACAGCTGAAGGTGAATGCTGTTATCCTTTAATAATACAAAAATTACTTGTTTGTAAAAGTTTTTTTTTTTTAATGCTTGTGGAAAAAAAACATGGAAAGTGTGCCAGCTCTTATTTCTTAAAATAGCAACTATCTATTACTATGCTTGAGAAAGCAATTTCAGTAGTTGCTTATTGATAAGATTAGCAGCAACATCTAATTGATTAAACAGATAATTATAGATAATGAATAAAAATGATAGTTCCATTATTGATTATTAGTAGGGATGCACCGATACCACTTTTTTCAGAACGAGTCCGATACAGATACTTTCATTTTTGGTACTCGCCGATACCGATACCTGTGTTTTCACAGCATTTGTAATTTGTTTTTAAATATTGGGTACAGAAACAAAATAATACTACTACTAATAATAATAATAATATGAATCATGTTAGTTGGCTTCATTTAGCAAACAGATATTACCTTCAGTTATTTCCACTCTTAATTATACCTGTTAAAATGTATTGTATAAGCTTTTGTTACTTTCACTGATCATTTTAATGGCGCATTAGAGCTGCTCCATTGCAGCAGCTCAATACTGTAATCACAAAATGTTTTCCTAAATTAATGCAGGGAACCACTCGTTATACATTATACTAGTGCACGCCTACTATTTTGGTGATGTAATTTGCGTCACGCGCAGTGTACACGGACCCTCGCGTACGAGTAAAAACCGAAGTATACTTCGGCCTTAAAGCAAGCTAAACATACGCAGCGCGCACACGTTTGTATTGGTGCAGAATGAGAGAGACACTTACAGCCTAGCGCATTT
>NW_015544165.1:653884-654796 GCF_001515605.1 Sinocyclocheilus anshuiensis
ATGATGCCTGGCAGATCAGAACCACAGTGACCCCTGCTGTCGGCAGCATGTATAACACTTAGATGGGCCAATTATACTCTCTGTGGATGTTTTTTATTTTTTTATTTAAGCTGTCAGAAGAGGTAATTTGCACAAGGCTGAATATGTGTGTGTGTGTTACAGAACTGTGGAAGAGCTGAAGAACAGTGAGAACCAGTGGAAGGATTCCCCGTTGGCAAGTCGTCATCGGGAGATGCTGAAGAGATGTAAAACACAGCTGAAGGTGAATGCTGTTATCCTTTAATAATACAAAAATTACTTGTTTGTAAAAGTTTTTTTTTTTTAATGCTTGTGGAAAAAAAACATGGAAAGTGTGCCAGCTCTTATTTCTTAAAATAGCAACTATCTATTACTATGCTTGAGAAAGCAATTTCAGTAGTTGCTTATTGATAAGATTAGCAGCAACATCTAATTGATTAAACAGATAATTATAGATAATGAATAAAAATTATAGTTCCATTATTGATTATTAGTAGGGATGCACCGATACCACTTTTTTCAGAAAGAGTCCGATACAGATACTTTCATTTTTGGTACTCGCCGATACGATACCTGTGTTTTCACAGCATTTGTAATTTGTTTTTAAATATTGGGTACAGAAACAAAATAATACTACTAATAATAATAATAATAATATGAATCATGTTAGTTGGCTTCATTTAGCAAACAGATATTACCTTCAGTTATTTCCACACTTAATTATACCTGTTAAAATGTATTGTATAAGCTTTTGTTACTTTCACTGTTCATTTTGATGGCGCATTAGCAGCCAGTATTGAACTGGCTGCTCCATTGCAGCAGTTCAATACTGTAATCACAAAGCGTTTTCCTAAAATAATGCAGGGAACCAAACGATATACATTATACGAGGGC
>NW_015544165.1:656399-657771 GCF_001515605.1 Sinocyclocheilus anshuiensis
ATATTTAGACAGACTTAAAGAAGTTCCAGATCTATACTTGTGCTCTTATTATTTCAGTTATTTTGCTTTTAATGTAGGGATGCACCGATACCACTTTTTTCAGAATGAGTCCGATACCGATACTTTCATTTTTGGTACTTGCCGATACAGATACTGATACCTGTATTTTCACAGCATTTGTAATTTTTTTTAAATATTGGGTACAGAAACAAAATAATAGTAATAATAATAATATGAATCATGTTAGTTGGCTTCATTTAGCAAAAATATATTACCTTCAGTTATTTCCACACTTAATTATTCTTAATTATTTAAGCTTTTGTTACTTTCACTGTTCATTTTAATGGCGCATTAGAGGTGCTCCATTGCAGCAGCTCAATACTGTAATCACAAAATGTTTTCCTAAATTAATGCAGGGAACCACTCGTTATACATTATACTAGTGCACGCCTACTATTTTGGTGATGTAATTTGCGTCACGCGCAGTGTACACGGACCCTCGCGTACGAGTAAAAACCGAAGTATACTTACTCGTTATACATTATACTAGTGCACGCCTACTATTTTGGTGATGTAATTTGCATCACACGCAGTGTACACGGACCCTCGCGTACGAGTAAAAACCGAAGTATACGTCGGCCTTAAAGCAAGCTAAACATACGCAGCGCGCACACGTTTGTATTGGTGCAGAATGAGAGACACTTACAGCCTAGCGCATTTGACCCAGTCTGCTAGTTTCACTTCTGCTTTAAATAAAGTTGTGTATGCTTGACGTTTAAAATAAATGCTGTTTATAGTGAATGCCCCTATAATTTTTGTTTGTTTTATATATTTACGATTTAGCTTTAATCCAAATGCATGCGCTAATGGAGCGAACAGCAGTCAAGATCATGCAACAGAAGTGCACGCTCTCGGACTCTCTCTCGCTCTCTCTCACTCCTTACCGTCAAATAACTTTAGTAACTTGTGCATTGCTTTACTTACTTGCTTTTGACATATCCGACCGAACTACAAACTTTCCAGTGATGTCTGTGAGATATTCACTCGACAAGCTCGCGCATCTGTGCAGCCGCGCGCTCAATCCACTCAGCGCGCTCTGCATATCAGCTCAGGCACATCCACTATACAGGCGTGGATATTGAATGTTTAATATTATATTAATTACTTACATGTACTCTTAAGACTACTTAATCTTAAAATACTTAATCTCTAATAACTCCATTCTACTCTCTGTTGTTCTGTTTTCAGTGTTTCTTTTTCTGGACACAGCTCTATTCACACGCTGTTTGGTATCGGCTTTTGGTATCGGGGCTTTTTTACGAGTACCAGTACAGGAGCGCAGTATCGGGCCCGATACCGATACCAGTATCGG
>NW_015544165.1:657781-665914 GCF_001515605.1 Sinocyclocheilus anshuiensis
TCACACGCTGTTTGGTATCGGCTTTTGGTATCGGGGCTTTTTTACGAGTACGAGTACAGGAGCGCAGTATCGGGTCCGATATCGGTATCGGTGCATCCCTAATTATTAGTCAGATCTTTGCCCTGTGCACAGAGAGGCTCTATTAGCCACGTTAAAGTACTGAACAATGCATTTACTTATACTTGTTCAAAAGTTTGGGCTCAGTCAGATTTGCTTTTGAAAGAAATTATTTTTTTTCAGCAGGGTCACAGTAAATTGATCAAAAGTGATGGTAAAGACATTTACAAGATCATTTCTTTTTCAAATAAATGATGTTCCTTAGAAATTTCTATTCATCAAAGAATCCTGGGGAAAATGTATCATGGTTTCCACAAAAAAACATGTTTTTTGAAGAAATGTTTCTTGAGCACCAAACAGCATATAAGAATGATTTCTGAAGGATCATGTCAGTTGGAGTAATGGCTACTAAAAATTCATCTTTGCCATCACATGAATAAATTACATTTTAAAATACATTGAAATAGAAATCAAATTATTAAAATTGTTAACTATTTCAAACTATTGTTTTTTTTGTTTTTTTTACTATATTTTTTAATCAAATAAATTCAGCCTTGGTCAGCATAAGAGACTTCTTTCAAAAACATTTAAAAAAATCTTTCTGATCTCAAACGTTTGAATGGTAATGTACATTTACTGTTATAATCTTCTGTTATTCTTACTGTTGTATTTACTGTTATAAATACATACTTTGTGTATATATAGAATATATATTAGAATGTATTTATTTAATAAATAGTAAGTAAATGTGTGTGTTGACAGAAACTGGTGCGCTCTAAAGCCTGCGCAGACGCAGGGCTGCTGGATGAGAACCTGCTGCGCAGATGTCTGCAGTTCTTCAGTATGGTCATCCAGCTCATCTTGCGTATGGTGGAACCTGCCAACCCAGGGTCAGTTCACTTAACATCTCTTCAGATGCCCCTTACATTCTTTTAGCCAAATTGTAGTCAAGACGTTGTTCTGTTCTGATTTCCTGTCTTTTATCACCTTACAGCGTAACCCTGCCTCTGAACCCAGAAATCCCCAAAAGTTTTGCAGCACTGCCAGAGTTTTACATTGAAGATGTGGCCGAGTTCTTGCTTTTTATTGTGCAGTAAGTGTATGAGATTGCTGAAATCTGCACATTTATATTATCCAAATTTAGTAAAATTGGACTCTCTCCGCCACCCCCCCCCCCCCCCCCTTTTTTTGTTTGTTTGTTTGTTTGATTTAACCTGAATTTTAAATATACCTCTGTTTCAATGGAGATAAAATTATGATACTGTATGTTTCATACTGTACTGAGTCAAGACGCATTGTGATTGTGAGTTGAACAGAGGTTTCAGGACGTACAGAACGGCTTCAGGTTTGCTATTTTGTTGAAGCTTCGACATTTCCCCCACTTCCCCCTGTTGTTTGAAATGTAGCAACAGCACACCATTCCCAGGGAAGCGAGGACTAATTCAGTGAAGTGGAATGAGGAATTGCCGTTTGCTTTGACAGCCACGCCATAAATATTGACTCCTACAAAAATCTACATTTCCTGCAGCCCTCCTGCCGTCTGCACGTCCCGCAACACTTTCTGACAGCTCTGGCCATTCCCAAATCCCAATCCATCCTGTTTGTGTCAGTCAGGTGTCCGAGAGTCCCAGCTGCTCCGCAGGCCTGCTGCTGCTGCCGCCGGCACCATGTGTGAGCCGCCAGGTGCTTTTCATTTCAACCTTAACGCTCTCCAGAGACTCTCAGAGGGGTTACACTAGGTCTCACCTGAGCTAATTGGTCCTTCAGGGGGAAAAGTGTGAGAAGACATGCTATATTGCTTTAGCCTTCAACTTCTTTTGATTGATGGCTGACATGTAAAGGTCTAGACAGAGTGTGTACATGCTCGATGTTGGTATAAAATACGTTTGATCTTTTATGTGTCTCTGATGAAGCTGCAGGAAGTACTGCAGCATCTCTGTACGTCTTTGAGCTTTGAACAAAACATTTGCTTTCCACAGGTTCTCTATGAGCCGTGCACTGAAGACATTGTGAACTTTCTGGTGGTCTTCATTTGCAGTCAGAATTACATAAAGAACCCATACTTGATCGCCAAGCTGGTGGAGGTGCTGTTTGTCACCAATCCTGCAGTGCAGCCGCGCACTCAGCGATTCTTTGAGATGATGGAGAACCACCCACTGTCTATCAATCAGCTTGTGCCAGCTCTCATGAAGTTTTACACCGGTGAAAAGGGTTCTAAAATATCATTTTTAAAGTCTGTTCTATGCATTTTGATTTGTTAATGCTAAATGGATGTGTTTTCTTAGATGTGGAGCACACTGGAGCCACAAGCGAGTTCTATGACAAGTTCACCATCCGTTACCACATCAGCACCATATTCAAAAGCCTATGGCAAAACATTAACCACCAAGGCACCTTCCTGGAGGAGTTCAAGTGAGTTCACCATTTTGAGTGAAATTTGAAATAATTATAGACTAGAGGATGTATCACCCAGGCCGATTAAGTGACAGAAATTTGATAATGAATGAAAAACTGTTTTTGTTTGCAATTTAAAAAAATCATTTAAGTTAATATTGTGTAAAATAAGTATTAATTTTATTTCAGCAATTTTGTGTACATTTCAATTAAATAGTCATGTTATATATCAGCATAATATAACAGCTAATGAAAAACTTGATTGACTCTAACGATTGAACACTAATTTGAAAAATACAAAATATATATAAATATCTAAAATAAATATAACAATTACATTTTTTATTAATGTCAAAAAAAAATTTTACATTTATTTGATTGTTTGTGTAATATTTTTGTTAAACGTTTATATATTTATTTTACACGTATATTAATCATACCTTTTTCCTCTGTCTCGTATTCATTCTGCAGCTCTGGTAAACAGTTTGTGCGCTACATCAACATGCTAATTAACGATACAACTTTTCTGCTGGACGAGAGTTTGGAGTCTCTGAAACGCATCCATGAGATCCAGGAGGAGATGAAGAATAAAGAGCAATGGGACCAGCTGCCCAGGGTCAGCACATATCACAACTTTACCAATAATTCAGTTACCTACCCTTTTAACTGCATTGTAATGGATATAATGCACTAATGTGCCAGGGGAAAAGCATTAGCTTTAAGGCTAAAAGGAAGGGGAGTGACTTTTAAAGTCTGTGTAAAGGCAATTCAGAGAATTGTTTCTAAACACATTATAAATGTTAGAAACGTATTGCTGAAAACACATTACAAAGACTTTGAACTATGTAGTACTGTAATGTGGAGTTAGACCGTTAAATAGTTTTTCAACAATTTTGTGTTCAGGATTTTTTTGGGCAGGCCTGAAATCATGTCTTGATGACGCACTGGAGCCACGGAGCATGGCCCCTCCCCTAACAATATATAATAGGTGTGTTCGGCTTGAAGCGGCACAGCGCAAACCAATCGGTGTATGGCATCAAAGTACCGCGAGAGCGATAAGAGAGCAGATGCTCCTTATGTGTTCGAATCGCTTTCGCGGTACTTTAATATCATACACTAGCCAGGTTTCCATCCAAAGTTGCGAATTTAACTTGTACGCAAAATTGGAATATCGCATAAAACGTACAAATAATCACCGTTTCCATCGGACGAGTCAAAGAGAACAAAATCGTCTGGCACTAAATATCACTAAGAAAAGTAGGAGAAGCCACTGAATATAATAATTTTCATATATAATAAATTACTTGCGCCTCGAGCGAGCAGACGAAACACAATAAATGCAGTCATTGCTTTCGGAGGTGGATGCCTTCTGTTTAGGAAGTTCTGGGATGCAATTATACAGAAACACTTTGACGAAAGACTTTGCACGGGCATTTAAGAATGATCATAACATTTCAGATGCTGTGCAACGAGATCGGTCCGCTGGTTTTAGTCAGGTTATGCCGTCTTATAGCGCAAAGTCACATGACTTTTGATGCGCATGGAGGAATTTTTCGCACAAGTCAACAACCACTTCAAATGAGCGTAAAAACTATTTTGCCAATTAAGGGATTGTTTTTCGAAATTGGCCATTTTCATCACTTTTATCTGATGCGATACTTCAAAATGCGCATAAAAACTGGGTGATGGAAACATATAGCTAATGATCGTTCTGCGCAGCGCCGATTCAAGTCGAACACAACTAATAACTAGAGTGCATTAGCATTCGGTCAGAAATCTTGGTGTAACTTTTGATAACCAGCTGACCTTCAAAGACCACATTGCAAAGACCGCTCGATCTTGCAGGTTTGCATTGCACAACATCAGAAAGATCAGGCCCTTTCTAACGGAGCATGCTGCACAACTTCTTGTCCAGGCCCTTGTCATCTCTAGGCTGGACTACTGCAATGCTCTTCTGGCTGGACTTCCATCAAGCACAATCAAACCTCTACAAATGATTCAGAATGCAGCGGTACGACTGGTCTTCAACGAGCCCAAAAGAGCCCATGTTACACCTCTCTTTATCTCCTTGCACTGGCTACCGGTTGCGGCTCACATCAAGTTCAAGACATTGATGCTTGCATATAGAACAGCCACAGGCTCAACACCCGCCTACTTCCACTCGTCTGCTAAATGACTAAATGTAAATGTAAATGTAGCATCAGTGGTTCAACACCGTCATTACTGTCATTACCGTTAGTTACTACAGCCTACAGTTTCCTAGCTAGCTATGCCATCGTCACGTAAATGCATATTACCTGGATGCGGTAATTTACAAAACAGCTCAGTCTCCTTATTTTAAATTATTTGTATGACAGTTGAGAGAGGCGGCAGCTTTCCTGTGAGTGGGCGTGGTTTCAATGCAGACTGCAGACACGCCCCCAGCATTTGAGAGCAGAAAGTACTGCTTATTTTTTCAAGATTTTGATAACTTATTTTATTTACTTGCCGTTTTTTCTTATCATTCAAATTTGTCTGGGTGTTTAATAACACATTTTTCTGTGGTGTGACAAACTCCGAACACATATGTAATATTACTTTACACGGACTTTAAAGGGAATGGTTGTACAGCAGTGTTTCTACTTGCATTGACACTTTTTGTTTTCCAGTTCCAATCACATCTAATTTCACGTGAAACGTTTTGATCCTCAGGAGCAGCAGCAGAGCCGACAGTCCCAGCTGACTCAGGATGAGAGAGTATCACGATCGTACCTGGCTTTAGCCACAGAGACAGTGGATATGTTCCATATCCTCACCAAACAGGTCCAGAAGCCCTTCCTCAGGCCTGTAAGTATGGAAACATGTTACACTCCTGCATGCTGTAAAAACACGCCATTACATTATGACATTCAAAATTTTGGGGACGGTAAGATTTTTTTGAAAAAAGTCTCTTATGCTCACCAAGGCTGCATTTATTTGATAAAAAATGCAGTAAAACAGTAATATTGTTTTCTATTTTAATGTAATGGCATTTTCAGCAGCCATTACTCCAGTCTTCAGTGTCAAATAATTCTTCAGAAATAATTCTGATATGCTGTTATGAAACATCTCTTGTTATTAGAAATGCTGAAAACATTAGTAATGCTTTATATTTTTCGGGGAAAACTGTGATACATTTTTCTTTCAGGACTCTTTGATGAATGGAAAGTTTAAAAAACAGCATTTAATTGAAATCAAAATCAATTTAATGCTGAATAAAAGTATCAATTTATTTATTTTTTTTTTACATTTCTGACTCCAAACTTTTGAACGGTAGTGTATGAACAGCTTAACAGGTTGTTATATGAGTAGAAGCTGTTTAATAAAGCTATATAAGCAGACAGTCGTAGAAATATAACTTAAGAAACATTTCAACAGACAACAAACAGATCCACTTTAGGAAGCACCTACAAAAGAGGTAGAGCGT
Organism: Sinocyclocheilus anshuiensis; assembly: GCF_001515605.1. Taxonomy (NCBI): domain Eukaryota; kingdom Metazoa; phylum Chordata; class Actinopteri; order Cypriniformes; family Cyprinidae; genus Sinocyclocheilus; species Sinocyclocheilus anshuiensis. The sequence continues at coordinate 663,678 of NW_015544165.1, forward strand.
AACAAAGTCTAATTAATTCAGCTTTGGTTAATAGGAAAAAAGCATGAGCACTGTAATCTGCTGCTTGCAGTAAATTAATCTCCTGCGCTCTGCTCTCTGCAGGTATTTATAGTCTTCAGGGAAAATTGAGCTGCTGCCAGGGTTAGAACATTGAGTTTATTCAGAGGTGTGAGAAAGGGCACTTTTAATGACACTAATAGAGCAAATACATGACTCATGTTGTATTGAACAGGAACTGGGTCCTCGTCTGGCTGCCATGTTGAATTATAACCTGCAGCACCTGCAGCAGCCTAAATGTCGAGACTTGAAGGTGGAAAACCCAGAAAAATATGGTTTTGAGCCAAAGAAGCTCCTGGATCAGCTCACTGACATTTATCTGCAGCTGGACTGTGCACGGTTTGCTAAAGCCATTGCAGATGACCAGGTCTGTATTTGCTCACTAAGATCATACTGTTTGGTGCTTAACTGTATTGCAAGAAAAACATCAACAAAAATCTTTTTTTTTTCTCTCTCACTTTTAGCGATCATACAGCAGGGAGCTGTTTGAGGAGGTCATTTCAAAAATGAGAAAAGCGGGCATAAAATCCACCATTGCTATTGAGAAATTCAAACTTCTGTTGGAAAAGGTAGAGGAGATAGTAGCCCGCAATTCTCAGTCTGAGATGGATTACAGTGATGCCCCAGATGAGTTTAAAGGTGAGAGTCATCAAGTCTTCATTTGGTGCTCAACATTGACAACAGTTGTGCTGCTTAATATTTTTGGGGAAACCTTGGTTAATAGAAAGTTCAACAGCATTTTAATTTGAAATAGAATTTTTCTGTAGCATTATAAAGGTCTTTTGATCACATGCAATGCATCCTTGCAGGAAGTATTTTTCAGTCAGAATTGGCAGCTTTACCTCCTCTGCTGCCCATCTCAAATCTGGACTTCCCCAGGGATCTATCCTAGCACCTCTGCTCTTCTCTCTCTCTACGTGCTTCCCTTAGGTTCGATTCTGAGAAGGCATGGCGTATCTTTCTATCTTTCCTAATATATTGCTTAATCTTGGGGGTAATATATTCCTTATTATTTGGATAGATCTTAATGGTCTGTTTTGGGACCACTGTATCAACACAAAAATGAATATAACCTGTAATCGCTAACGCAATACTGTCAATATTGTCATCTTGATAAAAAACGTCCCAATTTGTAGCCAGAAAACCACTCAACTCCTCTTTTGTACAGTCCTGCCACACATTAACTGTTCTTAAAACTGGTTTACTCTTCCTAAAGGCAGACCTGTAAATAGGAATTAATTGGATGGTATTATGGTCCAAATTTGAAAGAGGAGGCCTAATCTTATCTACATATGCTTCTTTGATGTTACCATACCATTTATCTAATATTTTATTTTTCCTTGTACCATTACAAACATACTGCTGAAATCCTTGGGGAGCATAGTCCATCTTACAATGATTGAAATCTCCTAATACAAATATTGGTGCATCAGGTTTGTTCTGTAATTGCTGATGGACAATCAGCAATCCTTGAAGCAGCTTTTGATGCATCCCCCCTGAGCGGAATATATATGGCGCAGATGAAGATATTTCCATAGCCTCTTGGCAAATAATAAGGTCTTAGACATAAATAGGACTGTGCGATTAATCGAAATCGTCATAAAATCGCGATTTGAGCATGCACAATTTCTAAATCGCTTTACAGCACGATTTTCCGCGCCCCCGACCTCCCGCAGTATGCTATCCCAACCAATCAGAATGCAGCGCGCCTAAATGGAGCACGAGAACAGAACAGACCGGGCGGGCATACAACCGTAACGCCAGGTTCACACACGTCTGTGGTGCGTATTTTTTCCGCGCCCATGTTAACGGATCAGAGCGTTCACACTGCACGCGATTGCGGTCCGGCAGTGCACTACAGGAGCGATGCGTCTGCAGCAGTCATGCTGCGATCGTTTCCGCACTGAGTCTATTTCTGCTGTGTTATACATGCTGAATTAAAGTGACAGTGCATTATTCGCGGTAAAAATTAACATGGATTGACACGGAAATTTAGTAATTACACCATAAATGCATATAATTAAAGTCTACTGTTTCACAGTCAACACATGGCTTTTTGGCTAGATTTAAAACAAGGAAAAGTGCGCTTTTAGATAAACAAGGCAATAATAGATGGCACTCGTGGTGGCAGTTAAACAAAGTTATATTTATTGAGTTTAAACGTGAATATGTCTATGAAA
>NW_015544165.1:670732-675511 GCF_001515605.1 Sinocyclocheilus anshuiensis
TGTGGCTGTTTGCCTCTTTAAGAAGAATCGCTTTATGTATCCCCCAATTGTAAGTCGCTTTGGATAAAAGCGTCTGCTAAATGACTAAATGTAAATGTAAATGTAGCATCAGTGGTTCAACACCGTCATTACTGTCATTACCGTTAGTTACTACAGCCTACAGTTTCCTAGCTAGCTATGCCATCGTCACGTAAATGCATATTACCTGGATGCGGTAATTTACAAAACAGCTCAGTCTCCTTATTTTAAATTATTTGTATGACAGTTGAGAGAGGCGGCAGCTTTCCTGTGAGTGGGCGTGGTTTCAATGCAGACTGCAGACACGCCCCCAGCATTTGAGAGCAGAAAGTACTGCTTATTTTTTCAAGATTTTGATAACTTATTTTATTTACTTGCCGTTTTTTCTTATCATTCAAATTTGTCTGGGTGTTTAATAACACATTTTTCTGTGGTGTGACAAACTCCGAACACATATGTAATATTACTTTACACGGACTTTAAAGGGAATGGTTGTACAGCAGTGTTTCTACTTGCATTGACACTTTTTGTTTTCCAGTTCCAATCACATCTAATTTCACGTGAAACGTTTTGATCCTCAGGAGCAGCAGCAGAGCCGACAGTCCCAGCTGACTCAGGATGAGAGAGTATCACGATCGTACCTGGCTTTAGCCACAGAGACAGTGGATATGTTCCATATCCTCACCAAACAGGTCCAGAAGCCCTTCCTCAGGCCTGTAAGTATGGAAACATGTTACACTCCTGCATGCTGTAAAAACACGCCATTACATTATGACATTCAAAATTTTGGGGACGGTAAGATTTTTTTGAAAAAAGTCTCTTATGCTCACCAAGGCTGCATTTATTTGATAAAAAATGCAGTAAAACAGTAATATTGTTTTCTATTTGAATGTAATGGCATTTTCAGCAGCCATTACTCCAGTCTTCAGTGTCAAATAATTCTTCAGAAATAATTCTGATATGCTGTTATGAAACATCTCTTGTTATTAGAAATGCTGAAAACATTAGTAATGCTTTATATTTTTCGGGGAAAACTGTGATACATTGTTCTTTCAGGACTCTTTGATGAATGGAAAGTTTAAAAAACAGCATTTAATTGAAATCAAAATCAATTTAATGCTGAATAAAAGTATCAATTTATTTATTTTTTTTTTACATTTCTGACTCCAAACTTTTGAACGGTAGTGTATGAACAGCTTAACAGGTTGTTATATGAGTAGAAGCTGTTTAATAAAGCTATATAAGCAGACAGTCGTAGAAATATAACTTAAGAAACATTTCAACAGACAACAAACAGATCCACTTTAGGAAGCACCTACAAAAGAGGTAGAGCGTAACAAAGTCTAATTAATTCAGCTTTGGTTAATAGGAAAAAAGCATGAGCACTGTAATCTGCTGCTTGCAGTAAATTAATCTCCTGCGCTCTGCTCTCTGCAGGTATTTATAGTCTTCAGGGAAAATTGAGCTGCTGCCAGGGTTAGAACATTGAGTTTATTCAGAGGTGTGAGAAAGGGCACTTTTAATGACACTAATAGAGCAAATACTATATTTGTAGGTTCTGGTGAAAATGCACAAAAAATGACTCATGTATATTCTGTTGTATTGAACAGGAACTGGGTCCTCGTCTGGCTGCCATGTTGAATTATAACCTGCAGCAGCTATGTGGGCCTAAATGTCGAGACTTGAAGGTGGAAAACCCAGAAAAATATGGTTTTGAGCCAAAGAAGCTCCTGGATCAGCTCACTGACATTTATCTGCAGCTGGACTGTGCACGGTTTGCTAAAGCCATTGCAGATGACCAGGTCTGTATCTGCTCACCGTGATCTTCGGTGGCTAGACAGCAAATGTAGTTTGGTGCTCAACTGTATTGCAAGAAAAATATGTGGATAACTTTTTTTTTCTCTCTCTCTCTCTCTCTCTCTCTCTCTCTCTCACTTTTAGCGGTCATACAGCAGGGAGCTGTTTGAGGAGGTCATTTCAAAAATGAGAAAAGCGGGCATAAAATCCACCATTGCTATTGAGAAATTCAAACTTCTGTTGGAAAAGGTAGAGGAGATAGTAGCCCGCAATTCTCAGTCTGAGATGGATTACAGCGATGCCCCAGATGAGTTTAAAGGTGAGAGTCATCAAGTTGTTTTACATCATATTTTTAGTCATACACTACTGCTCAAGTTTGGGGTTTGATAAGTTTTTTTGTTTTTGAAAGAAGTCTCTTATGCTCACCAAAGCTGCATTTATATGATTAAAAGAAAGTTAAAACAGTAATATTATGGAATATTATTCTTTTTTAAATGAGCTGTTTTTTATTTGAATATATTTTCAAATGTAATTTATTCATGTAATGGCAATGATCACATGCATCCTTGCAAGTAAAAAGTGTTAATTTTTTAAAAACAACCCTAACAACAAAAAAAATGGAAGTGTAGCTACAAATTTAATAGTTGATTGGAGCAATTAACATTGACATCCTATCTAAACAGACCCGCTGATGGACACTCTCATGACTGATCCCGTGCAACTTCCTTCTGGCAACATCATGGATCGAGCCATCATTCTGCGACACCTCCTGAACTCTCCCACTGACCCCTTCAACAGACAGCCTCTCACCGAGAGCATGCTGGAACCAGGTACCCACCACACACAGCTTTACAAAGACTACACGAGCTGCTACTTTCAGCGCTGCTGCCAAATGCACTTTGTGACTTGTCTTTTTTTTAATTTTTTTTTTTATAATTGTTAGACTGTGTAACGCTGACTCCATACTTTTCCCTCTCTCCACAGTCCCAGAGCTGAAGGAGCGTATCCAGGCCTGGATGAGAGAGAAGCAGAGTGGCCGTGTTTGAGTTTTCTCAGTGAGCCAAGCTTGCCCTGCAGTTTAAATGTTTTCACCAAGCTGGAAGTGAACTGAAGAGAGAGAAGGAGAAATAAAAGATGACAGTACCCAAATTGTTTTCCTCCCTTTATCCTCTTTATCGAGCCATTGTCTGAAAGGCTCATGGTTCTAAATTGAAACATAATAAAGTTTAGACTTTTGAAACATTTTGATTTTGAATTTGTATGTCTGCACATACATACCAAGCTGAAAGAGCACACAGTTTCACACCTCAAAGTTAACAAATTTGGATATATAAAGAAATTGCTTCCCATTGTGTTTTTGTTGTCCTCACGGATGCATTTTAGTGGATCTCATGGTAAGGGAAAACATTGAGGATGGGGATCCATTTCATGTTTGTGAAGAATGTTAACTAACACCAGTATTTAAATTTTTTTCCATTTACACTCAGTAGAATGACAAAACATTGGCTGTAGACATGCAGTTTACCATTCAGTCAGTTTATTTTATATGGTTGGAGGAATACAACACATTTTAACTAATCAAATTAACAAGCTCTAGACTGTCTTGTAGAAAATACAATAGATGTTGGTGTAAATTGATGGACACATGCCAGTGGAGCATCAGATGGTGATTGACTCTGTATTAGAATTTTGTTGGGTTTGCATAGAAATCTCATATGTACACAGTGTGACTAAAATTGGACTAAAATCTGAATCGGAGCTCAAACCCAGGATCAAATCAAAGAATGCGATGCTGTGTTGTAACATGATCATCATAAAAATGCCAGTACATCATGTTTTTTGTTCTGTTCTCCAACGTTTTTTTGGATCCTAAAGGTTCCTCATCACTTGTTATTACTATTAACCCCAGTTGTTGGATGTAAGAGTTTTTCCAGTGACTTAAAGGGTTTATCTGTACAGGAATTTGCTTCCTTTGCTACAGACTTCTTTTGGACCCAGCTCTTTGAACTGTAATAAATGGTAATGCACACACAATGATAGCTGTTGCATTTCTTTTCACTCTTCCTGACTTTTGTTCAATTCATCAGCCACATGTTTTGCAAAACATTGGCAAGTAGGTCTAGATTGATTTAAGTTTATTAAATAATATTGTTATATGATTTCGTAGATGGCAGAGTGTGTTTTTGTATAATTGTACAATATTTATAGTTTTTAAATGTTTTTTTTTTTATATTTTCCATTTTAACGTTTATTTTGTTTTTGTCATTTTTATTTTATTTTTTAAATGTTTCTAGTTGTATTTTTATTTCAGCTTTGGTTTATTTAGGTTGATGAGAAATGCTGACAAAACAAAACAAAACATTTTTGTTACTTAAAGCTGCAGTCCGTAACTTTTTGCGCTCTAGCGGTTAATAAACAGAACTGCGTGCGAGCGACTTCTCTCTGTTTATAGGTGCGTCCCAAATCGCGTACTTATGCACTATTCTGTGACGTTTTGTAGTATAAATGGTGTGAGTAGTGCGTTCACACTGAAAATTCCAAAAAGAACAAGTTTAAATACCTGGATGATGCACTTAACCGAAAAAATGAAGTGTGGAACGTTGGACACTTCATGCACTCAACTGTCGCAGCTTTAATTACGTACCGAAGGGGGAGGGGCTATCGGACTGCGATTATGAATGACAAAATAACCTTACATAATTCATACTCTACATGGTTGAGTACATAGGGCATAAGTACATAGTGTATGAGTGCATAGTGTATAGTGCGTCATTTGGAACGCAGCTAATGTCTATTAGACGAATCACGCAGGTACTGGGCTACTCCGCAGCGGTACCTACCCGAACCAGTCTAAAATAATCCGCATATAAACACTTATTAAAGGCAGTCTTGGGGGTAACGCATTACAAGTAACGCGAGTTACGTAATCAGATTACTTTTTTCAAGTAACTAGTAAAGTAACGC
>NW_015544165.1:675521-675953 GCF_001515605.1 Sinocyclocheilus anshuiensis
AAATATATATATATTATTTCATTTCCATTTAGTTTGTTGAAGTATTAAAATAACTCAAATTAAATAAAACTATGTATTATGTATCAGTGATAGAAAACATTTTAAATGTGGTACATGATGAAGCAGCTTCTATTTTAATGAATTGCTCTCAGTAAATTACCTTTTTATATTGTGTTGTGTATTTTGAAAGGATTCAAGTCTCACGACTATTTTAGAACATAAGTTAATTAGTACAATTACATTTTGAAAGAACATTGGCACGATCGCATCTTTTTCTTCATTTAGCGCTTAAATTACAGACGGCTAGCCCTGTTTTATCCATGTTTCTGCTAGGCGGCGCTCTTCCCTTTTTTGTTGTCCGATGCCACGCCACAGCGGATCGTAAGCGACCCTGCAGTATTGCGTCACAACCCAACCTTAGTTTTTCCAGCA
>NW_015544165.1:676760-690874 GCF_001515605.1 Sinocyclocheilus anshuiensis
ACACGACGCATCGCTCACACAATACTTCATTCTTATTGGCCAGACGGCCCGTCATTCACGACGTTGACAAGGCAGTTGACGTAATCATTTCAGTAAATCAAGGCATTCAGCCATACCTAAGCCTGCTAGAGGAACGGTCCAATGACACCAGCAGCAGCCTAACTAAATATATCAGAAACGCAAGCATCTTGCGCGGCGCTGGAGAATGAGACGCAGCTATAATGGGTGTATATAACAAAAAATGAACTATTGGAAACTTAACCGTCAATCTTTTTTGATTTTTGCTGCTGGTTGTAGACGTCGTTGGAGAATTGGCATCGTGCGGGATTTCTATGCTGTTCTAGTCGTTTCTACTTGTGGATATATAGCAGTAAGTGCCGTCTTTTCCGAAATATGATTGTAATATTTGTACGTTTGAGTTTGAGCATACATCTCTCGAGTCGCGTTTGGGAATGCGAATGGATGTTTACCGAAATGTTTTGATTGTTTTTGCAGCTGACCTTAACCTTAATTGTGGTATTATACACTTAATGTTATTATTTTTATTGATAATTGAAAATAAATGTTAAAAATGACAAAACCATTTGAGGACTATGCAAAGAAAATCGCCGAGTTCATAGAAAGACGTCCGAATTAGTGATGGGAAGTTCGGCACATTTCCACGAATCGGTTCTTTTGAACAGCACCGGCTCAGACCGATTCAGTGGTTTGTGAACTCGATTTACTTTCGTACTGTCATCTCAGTCGTCATTCTCGGCTGATTACGGATTAAATTAAATAAAAACCATTCTGGGTTGACTCAGTCAGTGCGTGATTTTTGACTCCAGAATCGCTCGGACCGATTGTACTCGTGACAGAGTCGTTCATACCGGTTGGAGAACCGGTTCCCAGTACAGAAGCGATTCAAAAGAACGATTTGTTCTCAAATCGGACATCGTTTCGTGAGATCAATAAAGGAGGCGACATCATAAGATTACACTGTAACACTTGAGATGGTGCTTTTTATATTAATTAAACGTTTTGATTAGTTTTATCTCTGTAGCAGACCATTATGACCGTACAGCTATGGCAACGCCGGATATGTTGTCAATATCTAGTCTCCTTTATTAAACACTGAAACAGATAAACGTTTTGTTGTTTTAGTGTCATTAGCTTCTATAAAAATAGATGGAAGAGTAAGTGTTCTTTTTCCTTCCTGAAGTAGGCATACTTATGCTTTCTCCGGCAGATTGAATTTCATGGGCGTATGCCTTTAATTCAGTGAATGACTACAAGGGCAAGGATTAAAACATCATTTTTTTTGGTGTCATGTTATTGAATAGCGGACTGTTCATTGTTCTGTCATACTCAAGAGACTTGAACTTCAAAAATAATTGCTGCATTGTCAGATTCGTTGTAATCCACAGCCGGTCGATAAAACCAATGCTTAATAACAGATGTCACGCCCATAAGTGATACATACATTTCAACAGGAACAGACAGGCGTAATGTGTCAATGCATGCGTTTTGATATGACATGACGGTCGGGTGTCATTTAGTCAGATGTGTTTACTAGTGTAGTGAGCGTGTGAATAGGCCCAGCCCTGCTGCTGCTGCAGGCGAACGGCAGCCATGTTTATGAGTCCGTGAGGGAACCATCTAATATTCCTGATAATCTGTAACTGTGTGTTGGATATTTACCTGCATATTATGCTATTGCTCTTGACCACCGGACATTTCATATGGTAAATGGGCTGTTGACATATAACAGACAAGCTCATGGACATTTTTATATTAAATATTAAGATTGGTTAAATATTTACATATAGGGAAAGTGTATATCTTGGTCCTGTGACAACATTTCTTTCTTTGACTTTTTAATCACATTTTTTCACTTTTACTAGTTAAACATTCCGTTATACCACTTTAAATGGTCCTTTGATGGAAATATTTTTTATAGTATGGATATTCTATATTGTACATGATTTTGCTAAAAAACATTTTGCTGAAACTGCTTGAAATGTCATGTCACCTGCCCAAATATATTAACTGTACTGATGTTACTGATTAATTATTTTTATTATGTAATCATCATTCCTACAATCATGGAAAACTAAAAAAATATTTGGAATTTGTATAGCCTGGTTATTGAACCTTTAGACAAAATATAAAAGAATATCTAAATTTTTTTTTTGCATATGTTTGTTTTCTGTTCTGTAACATATTTGATACATCAGGCTTATATAGTGAGAACATGGAGCTCTAGTCATGGAGGAAAAAAGCACATAAATTTAATTCAGTGGACCAAACTGAGCAAATGATGCAGTTTGTTGCAGATGGTATTTATAAAGCCCAAAAGTAAGATGAAATTCTGATATCTTGCTGTGTAAATAAATGAGAGTTCTATGACAGTATAACAGACCACTTACAAACAAATTGCATATAAATATCAATTGTCACTCTATATCTCCAAATAATAGTAAGATGACATTTAAATGTTTAGTTTTATGTTTAAACCTCTAGTTTTTATTGTGGGGGCAAAACATATAATGCAATGCAATACAATGATAATTGAGAGATGTACACCTAAACGTCCCTCAAAAGCCTGTTCATCTTGAAAAATTAATATTTAAAAGTTATGCTTAAGTTTATTTCATAATTTTTAACAAAGATTTTGCAGGAGAAAGATGTGTACCACAACCTAAAGGTGGGCATTTTTGTAGAGTTTTATTATTATAACTGATACTTGCTAAAAAAAAAAGTATGTACTATCAATCAGAGGGCAGAGGGCATGTAGAAAATTTTGGCAACTGGTTTTGATCATGTTGATAATTTAGAGGCCTCAGACATTCATGTATCGATTATGATGTAGTAGCCATGGAATATCATTGGTAAAAAGCTGTGGGAACCCTGTGTCATCTTTTTCTTTTATGTTTATTTTTGGCATGCTGTAATTTAAGAAAATCTTCTCAAATGCCACATAACCTCTAGCGTCATTGCATAAATGATGTTATGGTGCATTCAGATCTCTTTGGAGGTCTAGTTTACGCAATGGAATCTGATGAGATGTTTCTGGGTAACTTCTGTCAAATGTGTTCTTGTACCTTTAGCCTAATATTTGGGGCACTGGAATAGAAACACATTCTGTTTCTTTTTGTAGGAGAACATTCTGTGGGATTGAATCACAACAGCTTCAACCATGTCTGGCGCCTCCGTGAAAGTGGCTGTCAGAGTGCGGCCCTTCAACTCAAGAGAGACCAGCAAAGAATCAAAATGCATTATACAGATGCAAGGGAACTCCACCAGTAAGTATATACTTGTCTCTATGGCTCTCATACTTGGTTTGTTTTGTAAGCTTCTCATATTTGGTCACGTATCTCCAGACAAGGTGGCTCTAGTTTATTTTATGCTTTTGGCTTTAGGGTATGAGATGTTCAGAGTGAGATATTGATGATTTATTGGAAATCTGCAACATGAGTGACCAAAAAGGAAGAATAGAACTGGAATTGATGTTCTGTTTGAAACAAGAAGGAAAGAAGAGTCTCTCTGTGTGAAACCCCTTCCTTTAGAAACGTGCGAGAGAATTTCTGCCTGAGGGAATTTAGTGTGTTGAGGTGCTGAGTTTGAAGATACCGAGTGTCTTCAGCTTAGGTCTGTTGTTCATCAGTTCTACATTAGTTCAGTGGTAGAGGAAGAGAGAGGCAGTGTAAGGAAATGAGTTGATGTTATCGGTTTTGGGTGTTATCGTTATTGCTGCCTAATGAAGAAGAACGTGTGACCACACATCAAGAATTCATGGAAACTTTGAGTCAAATTTTTGAACTTGAAGAGTTTTACACACCATTATCATGATGTTATTTGACACTTTGTTGGAAATAAACATGAAAAAATCAGTTCACTTGCACTGTGAGTGTAACTCTGTGTAGTGTATCAGATGTTTTTTGGGCAGCATATGGGTTGGTAATGTCCATTTGCAAGCGGTGAGCAATGTTCCCTCTAATTTTGTTTTTCTTGCTGAGCAAAACTTTTGTCTGTTGGATGGACATTTCGGCCACCTGAGCAAAAACATTCTATACCAGACCTGTACAGCGCACACAAAAAAAGTGTGTAACTTTTAACTGTAATGTACTATTTATATTTGATTTGACCCTTGATGTAACTAAATGATGCACATTTTAGGATACCTGAGAAAACATTTTTTTACAGTGCTGTGTTACCAAGAAATTCTGTTAAAAATCATTAAAAAAAAAAAAATCTAACACAGAAGAGTTCAATTCTTTATAATAATAATATAATATGTAAAAATTAAGCAGATATTGCTCATGAATTCCCTTTTTGAGGTCAATTATTTATTAGGTTTATAATATAATATAATTATAATATAATATAAAAACAAACTGAAGCATTTAAACTGAGATCTGTAAGCTATATTTTTTCAAAAAACATGAACATGTGAATTCTTATATAGTTATCTAAACATCCCCATGTAGTAGATTTTGCTCACTACTACACCTGTGTGTGACTGTAAATGTCTCGGAGATTTGTTACTGTTCTGTGCCCATCAGCCGCTATTTCTACCACTTAAACAAGCCACTCTTCTTTAAAGGGGTCCTATTCAGAGCATGTGAGCGGAGCGGAGTTGTAATATTTCCTTAAGAGCGCAGAGCGCCTTTCTGAAGATTCCGCTCCGCTCGCTCAACCCAGAATGCCCTTTGGTGATTTGCTTGTTCGAGATCGAGAATCTGTAGAGATCGAGAATAGTAGAGCAGTTATGGAGTTCAGATATTGTTGCAACGAAGTTGCAAGCCTTATACATAAATGTAAAGTAAAAATCTAAGTTAAGAATGAGCAGGGATAAGAAACTGAGGGGGAGTGCGGGGAGACTGTTAAAGTTAGTAAAGATTCATATTGGAATCTGAAGCGGCACATTGCCAGAGAGCACGAGGATGTGCTACGCAAAAATGGTGCAGCAAAAGGTGAGCTAGTTACATACCATAATAAATGAATAAACAGGTAGGCTAAGGTTATATTCGGTTGTACGGAGCCACGATCATGACATGCAGACAAATTCACGGCCACGAATTTAGAATAGGCTAGTTCCCTTTTATGCTAGGACGACATTATGGCCACGAATTAAGAATTAATTTTTTCGTTTAGTCTAAATTATGGCCACGAATTAAGTATTCGTTCTCTTGTTTAGGCTTAGCTGCCTCGAATTCATTCGTTCGTTCCCTAGTTTTAGTAGGCCTAAATCGTGGAACGAATTATTATATTTCGGAATTACTTATTAAAATCATTATTGCTTAAAATTAAAAAAAAATAATAAATTAATAAAAAAAGTAATAAAACCTGCTGACGTTGTAGAAACGAATTGTTAATTCGAATTATATTCGGAGCTCCGTAGTTATTAAATAATCTCAGTTAAACTGTCGACCTAAGCTAACACGCAGCTGTATATAGGCCTAAATACAGAACTACAGAGTACAGAAGATATTAGCCTACACCACATAGGCCTATTAAAATATTATTTAAAAAAAAAAAAAAAACTGCCCCGAACCAATAGGTAGACCTACAGAATGTAGGCTATATATTGGCAACAGTAATTTATAATCTAATATAATGCACGCAAATTTGTTCTTTACAGAACGGAGCGGGATCTGAGCGGGAAAGAGAAGGCAACGAGTGTTATCACTATGTCGGAGACACAATAGCTTTCCCAAGGCAGACGAACTTAGAGTGTTTACAATCATCCGGGTTTAAATTGCGCTCAAATTGATTTGATTTTGACGCAATATTTACACTGAAGCTCGCAGGTGGTTATAGTAAGGGGCGTGACATTTCCCGACCAGGCACAGAGTGCTGCCAATCACAACAGACACTGGCCCTGTAACCAATTACAGCACATTTCGTATTTCAGAAGGCGAGCCTTCATTTGATACAGGAACTATTCGAGTCGTTCATGCCAGACTGGGGAGAGAGGTGTTGTAATAATGTAAAATATGTGAAAAATAATGTGTTTTTCGAACAACCTAGTATGAGAGCCTGTTCTAGTACACCCCCAAAACAAAATCAAGACTTTGTCATTGCGCTTGCGTTGGCTCTCGTGTTGAGCTATTTCGTTCGCTACCATTAAAGTATTCATTTGGCACACATCATTCTTTCTATGAAACCTGTAAACTGCATTCACCGGTTCTGACTCTATAGCGCCACCAACTCTATAGCGGTTTTCCTGAGCATTGCACTTATTTCGCATTTACTAGAAACCAAATCAAATGGCTTTCTCTACTCATTTCTGCATCTGTCCTGTGTGCGGCAGAATTTCTTCTGCGTGGTCACGGCGTAAGAAGTGCTCAGCTGCGCACACGCGCAGCTTAGAGGGAACATTGTGCTCATTGAAATGTGATTCACCGAGCCGTTCTGAACAAGGTAACTAGTCGGTTGAGCACAGAAATGGTGGTGTGCTAATTCTTAAGATGCATTAGGAAAGAATGTGGACCTATGTAACCTTTTAAATTGGACTGACAGCATGTCAATGATAAGCTTCACGTCTAGGGGTTTTAAATCTAAGGAAAGATGTAAATAAATTTTTTTAAGATGTTTAAATGTAAAAGTACATTTGGTTTTTAATGTAACTTTAAACCTGTATTGGTTTTAACTAGAGCAGGGTATCAATGCACATTTCCCAATTCTTATATTTCACAAGCTTTTATTTCTGTTCTGATTTTGAACATACTCTGCTGTTCAGTTAAGGCGTCAGTTAAGTACACGGTGCGATTTTTGCTGTCGTACGAGCTCGCAGGCGATTTTTTTCTCTCGGGAGAAAATCGCAGATGCTCGCATGGTCGCGGCTCGTACTGTGTGAGAAGAATTACGGGCCGATCCGAGACGGTAAAATCGTAGTAAATTCGTGTCGTGTGTGACTGCCTCGTGTTATCCTTTTCGGATAAACTCAATCGTGACATGTGCCAGAGCTCACGACGTTCTGAGCTTCAGAATCGCACCGTGTACGCCCGCCTTTAGACTGCACTTCTTGCCTTGTGTGTTTATTTTTATTAATTTAAATGAACTGGTTCATAAGAGTTATTTGATTGCCACTGTACAGTAAACATTGGTATTTTGAAGAATGAATTAAAATCATAATAAATTGAAGATTGTGATTAATTGGAAAATCAATATTTTACCCAGTTGTAACTTTCTGACTTTACAAATCTCATGAATGATGATGCATTGGACATTCCTTTCTAATCTTATTTTGCCGAAAGGTTTAATAGTCTGGTGTGTTGACATGTTTTACTTGGATTTCGGGACAGTCAGAAACCATTTCAGAAACGCTGCTAGGTTCCAGAGCATTAACACATTCATCTTTTAATAGGGTCCGTAGGGCTTACTTACAAGGTCACCTGAGAGAAAAGCCAGAGCATACAGGGAGTTTCACAGGAAGTAGAGCTCAGACTGCAGTCACACAGCCCTCTAGCACACATGCGCAGACTGCGTACTGAAACCAGAGCGTGAGGTTGGCATATGGCCCACCCCCTTCATTAGGACACAACTGCAGATGGTATGCTGGGAATGTTGTCTTATTACAGTGCTGAGCCGTCAAGGATGCTCGTGATAAATACACACAGCGTTCAAAAGCAGAATGACCTTAATGTTTGCTCTCAGAAGGGTTTCTTTGCTCTGGGACGTGGTAACCAAGGTGATGGCCACCGCTTAGACTGCATGTTTAAGATGAATGTTTGTCTGGCCTGTTTGTTTTTCTTGTACCATGATGTGTTTCTATTCAAGATGCTCTCTCCATTCAGGCTGAAGCAGATATAAATAAAGTACATTTGAATGTGTATGTATAAACAATATTATAATACATTATACATGATAAAAAAACAACATTATTATTTGACCATATTTACTTTCTTAATACACATCGTGGTTATATTTTAAACAATTAATTCGTATTCTTCTTTGCAGTCATAAATTGTTTTGCCCTGAATTGAAACAAATTATTTGAATTTTCTTGTTGAATATTGAATATTTTCTTGTTGCATATAAAATGGGTTGTGAATGCGCTTTCATATTGACTTTGAAGTTGCTGAGGTCACTAATGATATTAGATAATATTAATCACTAGTCAGTAATCACTAATTAGGCATGGTTTTAACAAACCTACATTTGGCTTAGTTCCATTTAAATGGTACTTGCCCACTGTACCTCATGAATAAAATCAGATTTATTTTAGTTCTGAATGCAATCAGAAAATGTAACTTCACATTATGGAAGTATGACGTTTAATGTATTCTTTTGTATATATTTGATATATGAAGAGACTGAATATAGAGAGCCATTTCACATCACTTTATGTGCTGTAAAATGACTGTTTCTAGAAAAATATGTGGATGTTTGCTTGAGTGGAGTGAAGTTGAATACTGTCATTCATTTCTGTTGTTTTTAAGAGAAGAGATATAAAGCATTGGGTCGTATGGAGATTAAACCTGTAAAACCATTTCGCTCTCTCAGATCTCTCTTGAGAGATTTCACAGAGCGAGTCTTTGCCTCTTGCCTCATCCACAATGCACTGAATCTATTGCTATTGTGACCTTTTCTTTTATGAAGGAAAACTATTGAGGGAATGGAAACTCCTCTCTCTCTTTCCGTCTTCAGCAGTGGTGTCGTGAGCAAATATCAGCGAGGATTATTGAGTGGGGAGAATTTGAAACCTCTCTGATGGACCGATTCATTAAAGGGATAAGATACCCAAAAATGAAAATTCTGTCATTTACTCACCCTCATGTTGTTCCAAAACTGTAATTTCTTCTGTCGAACACAGAAGGTATTTGAAGAAATGTCTCAGTGTTTTTTTTTTTGTTTTTTTTTTCAATGTTGTTTGGTTCCCAATGTTCCTTAAAGGTCCCATGGCATGAAAATGTCACTTTATGAGGTTTTTTAACATTAATTCTTTTGTGTTCCACAGAAGAAAGTCATACAGGTGTGGATCGATATGAAGCTGAGTAAATGATTTTTCATTTTTCGGCTATAACAGAATCTGTTTCAGTGTACCATGCTTGTCCAGTGTGCATATTTTCCCTTTAAAGGTGCAGTCACATTTACCATTGCTTAGTGAATTTTTATTGGCAAAATCAACAACATCAAGTCATTTCAATAGGAATCCACACAATTGGGAATTTGAGTGTGAAAGATCTCCCCATGCAGACTTTGTAACTGGTTCAAATTGGTTGATTCACCCTGTTGACCAACAGAAAACTCGTAGGTTTGAAAGTGACTTTGTGAGCTGTGCTTCATGTGTCACTACACCTTTTTACATGCAAGATTGCACCGAAATGTGACCGCAGCTTACCAGTGGTTTTAAGTTTGGCTCTTCTAGTCATTTATAGGTCTATAGTAGGGGTGCTCCGATCAGGATTTTTGAGGCCGATCACCGAAAGCAGTATCTGGCGATACCGATCACTGATACCGATCTTTTTAAAGCCTTCTTTTTATAATTTAGAACTATTTATATTGATACTCCATGTTCATATTTACTGCAAACAATGCGCTGTTACTTTAATACAGCGCTTGCAGTGCAGCAATAGACTATAGAGATCGGAAACGATCTCTGCTCTGCTGCAGACGCACCTCTCCTGGAACGCACTGCCGGACACCAACTGTGTGGATGCTTTATTAATCCGTTAACATGAGCGTGGAAAAAATACACACCACATACGCACTGCAAACGGAGTAATGTGAACCTGCCATTATGTGTGTGCGCTGCGAGTGCAGAATGGTTAAACACTGGCAAGAATTAAAAAGTAATGCAACTTATAAACTTTAGTGACGATGTGACACTGCCTCGATTGTGCAAGTGACAATTCCTGTGTCAACTGTGCAGCTTACTTATAGACAGACGCGATGTGTGGTGATTTGAAGCCATTTGCGTATTTTGAGAGAGAAAGAGAGAGCGCACGCGCGCGGTGATTCACTCATGCTGTTTGTGAAATTACGTCTCACACAAGGTTTTCAAATTACTTTATAAGTTATGTAATGAAGAAATATGAAGGTGAGTACCTCACCTTCAGCATTATAATTATTTCACGTGCGCCGGACAGAGACTGAGACGGTGCCGCTACATGTTGTGCCAAACCTCTCACGGCAGGCGCGTCATCAGCTTAAGATCGTTTTTTTGAGATCGGCCTTTTTAGAGACCGCCGATCAGTCATCCCAACGTGATTATCGGCCGATAGTGATCGGTAGCCAATCAATCGGAGCACCCCTAGTCTATAGTGTTTTACTGTTTTGAGTTAGAAGTCTGTACAGTTTTGAAAAATAGACATTATTAAATCATGCAATATAAAACATTTTGGGGTTGAATTTGCACCAAAATTAACGCCATTGTGATATTGTTAGTGTGATATAAAATAATATATGATTAGTTCATACAACCCACTCCTTATCATCAGTATTAGATTTTGACAAGTAACATCTCACATCATTTGACAGAGCAGCTCAACCATCTTGTTGAAGAGAGGTGTGCTCATGCTTTTTAAAGCTTGGGATTTCCCCGGCTGATGATAAAATGAGCAAATAAATCCGATAGACCAGCACTGAAATTGGGCCTAAGCTAAATCTAGACACTAGAATATCATAGAGGCTGGAGGATGGGATCATTTGACCAATAAGTAACTGACCATAATGCTCTAGCAACCACATAGAAGACCTTAGCAACAGTTCTAACTGCATATGGAATTGCAGTTAGTATGTAAAATGGTCTCCCTGTAGCCAATGCTACTCTGACCTCTTATTTTAGACTGTTTCAGCTCTGCTGTGCATGTAGATGGTGTCATCCTGACACCAGACCCTTGGGGACCGACTGCGCAGACACATTGAGGGGAAGAGTTGGAAGAGCTTTGCACACTGAAATTGAGAGACAGAAGAGCCTTTTATTGATTGATTGATTGAGAGAGAGAGAGGTGATTGGAATTCATAGATTGCTATGGTTCTTGTGACGCTGGGAAGGTCATCTTGCTATTGGGCTTTAAGTGCAGACAGAAACGATTGACCTGATTACAGATGTAATCCTGTGAGCGTGCCTCAGGTCACCACACTCCTCTCTTAATCCCAGTGACCCTTGCAGGTGCATGGGCTTCCACTCAAAATGTCACTTCTCACCATGCATATTATATATATATAGCTACACCCGTCACTCAATTCGGTAGATGGATTTCTCAGTATGAAGAAATTTAGTGATTCTAATGAAATTTTCAATTCAAGATGATCTACTTTAATTTTATTTGAAGATGTTGTCAAAATATTAATTGATAGTCTTTCCAGACATTTCAGATTTCTACTGCCATTTTTTTTTACTCTCATTTTTTTTTTACTGTTGTCTTTGCATGTATCAGAAACCTTGGTTCGTGAACTTGATTTATGTTTGATTGTACTATTTGGATTTATATAATCGAAGTATGGTGCTGCTAATGATTGTGGAATTATGTAAGGTAGGCCTGTCGCAATTGATATTTCCAGTCTGTTGTAATAGTGTGTTATGCAAACTCTCCAAATGTACTTGGAAATGTGAAGAACTTGCAAAGTGTCATAGCCACATGAATGTATAAAAAGGCTTCAACATGCATTGTGAATGTATAGCATTTGAGTTTCTTTTTTTATATTGGCATAATGTAAAATATTGTTAGCCATTACAAGTCAGACCTTTTTAAAATGAAAGTGAAAGTAAAAGATGGAAATGTATTTTTGCAGGATATTCTAATATTCATACTACTACTACTACTTACTACTACTACTACTAACAATAATAATAAATATTATTATTTGGTCTCTATAATTCTATGTTATTATTATTATATAGATCTGCTGGAGTGTAGTTGTAAATATTTTATTAATATTTAAAATATTTTATTCATGCTAATCCTTTTTGTCAGCTGTCATGTCATGATCGTGACTGCTCTAATTTAAGTTTTTATATATATTTTTTTTTTGTAATGATTAAGTAGTTTCATCCAGGAATGTGGCTTCAGGTTTTCTTCTCTTTGTACTTGGCAGTTCTGCTTTTTCTGTATTGTCTCATTTCTGCCTTTCTTGTCAGCTGTTTCCCATTTAGCTTCCGTTTTCTGTACCGCTCTCACTGTGTGAAGCTTGCAAGAGAGAAAGGGTTAGATGTAGAACAGCTGTTGCAAACCATCACCAGTACACCTCAATCTTTTACCAGCCGTCAAGTAGCTGGCTGATGTCTTGTTACATCTGTCTCCTTTATCACTCACCGTCTGTAATTAACACCGGCAGTATCTCAAAACATAGTGAGGTGTCTTGTTGTCTGCTTCTTATCAGGGCTGCTGTCTGTATACAAAGAATTAAATTAAATCTGAAACAAAAACGGGAAAAAACCCTGACAAATTGCTTTTGACATGAAAGACAAGACAGCTAATGCTCATAAGTTGCTTCTAATGTTAGCATGTAGCTAAGCTAATGCAAAATGTTTTCTACTGATGTACTGTGATCTGATTTAGTAATATTTGTCCCACCACATCTTCATTAGGGGTTCTGAGAAGCAAATGTTTGTGATTTACTGCAGGCCAAAAGTAAAACCTCACTAATAGCATAAGTTGGGTCTCTCTGACCGGCTGTAGAAACTAACAGGCTCATAAACACTTCAAGACCACAGCAGCATGTGGATATATGAAATGTGAGTGACGAGAGACTGAAGTCGCTTCACATTCATAACCGTCATCACAGATTTGTTGGTTCTCCTGAACTCTTGTATTTCTAAAGTACATTGTCTTATAGGGCTGCAACAAACTTTGACAACAAATTATTGTCATTATTTCACCGATTAATCGTTAGACTTTGACTGATTATTCAGCTTTTGCAATTAGTTGAAATACTGAGTTATACATATTCTAATAAATAAAACAAGGTAATCACTTCAGCTTTTGAAAATGTCAAACAATTATATTACTATTATAGAATAACAGTTATAATTATTTTTACAATACAAATAAATGTATTTGGCACACAAAATGAGATGGAAAAACAGTGAGACATTCTCATTCACCAATTTCACCATTCAATTAACTGTATGAAAAAGTTACTGACTGACACATTCTGCCTAACATCTCATATAGATATGGAACAAAATAAAGGTAAATGATAAGACGTTTTATTTTAGGAAAACTCTTTTATTCACAATGTTATCACTTTCTTTCTTTATTATTATTATTATTATTTTGTTTGTTTTATTGATGTTTTTTGCATTCACTGTAAAAGATTTCACATAGCTAACTCCGTACTGGAGAGCTGAAAATCAGTTTGTAATTGTAACCGAAAGCGACACTGACACTGTTTTTTACATTTAATACTGTAAAGCTGCTTGCTTTAAAGCAATCTTGTTGTATAAACATATCCACATCGCTATGATCAGATGCTTTCTTAACCGCTGTTTTCTCACTGCTGTCGTAGTTGTTGTGTGTTAATTTTGTTATTTAGAGGACAGCGCTCAGCATATATTTACATATTCATCTAAACCCCGCTCTCAGCAGCGCTGTCTGTCTTCTATTGGATTGCAGCCAGTAGGGCTACATTACCGTCTTGCGCTACAGCACCCCACCCCATTATTGCAGGCCTAACATTAGGTCATATGAGATGAAACGACTATTCGACCATAAAAAAAAAATAAATAAATAAAAAATAAAAATATATATATATATATACTATATTTCCTTCCCAGCGGAGGTCCGGACAATATTATATATATATATATATATATATATATATATATATATTATTATTTTTTTTTTTATCCTTTCAGCCCTATTGTCTTGCAAATGATTTCTAAAGAGTGACATTGGCATGTTACTATTCTACTGCTGCAGTACTTTTCTAAGCATAAAAATATGCAGCACAAACTGTTTTATATCTGTTGTTTCAGTGAATGAAGCGTAATTTATTTATAACAATTTCCCTTCCCTGTGAATTCTGGGATTGTCTTTACCATGAAGGATACATGTGATGCTCCTGATTTTGAAAAAGTGTTGGGAGCTATGAGGACCTAAAATGCTAATTTTAAACAGAGGTGCATTAGTATCTATGGTATTTTAGCAGAAAATGTTTTTTTTTTTTTTTTTTTTTTTTTT
>NW_015544165.1:690886-694224 GCF_001515605.1 Sinocyclocheilus anshuiensis
TTAGCAGAAAATGTTTTTTTTTTTTTTTTTTTGATTTCACAAATCTTACAGATGAATTTCTACATAAATGCAGTTATCTTGTCATCCAGAGATAATCTATTTATACTGAGGACATTTCCTTGTACAGGGAAGCCAGCTGTTTTCTGTGCCAGTCTGCTCTGTAATTACCCGTATAGTAGGTCTGGGTTGATCTCCTGCTGGAGTGGAGCAGGGATGAGATGAGTCGGGGGGCGGGTGAGAGATCCAGCGGTGAGGCTGGGAACAGCCTCAGTCACATACATCAGAGCATGACACAAAAACAGTTCTCCATCCACATCACACGAGTCATGTTTGCACCTCCTCCTTGGCAGATAAGGGCAAGCTGTTATATCACCTCACGCTCAGAACTAGCTATTATTGATGTACAGTGACATTCCATTTCCTGGACTGTCTGCAGTGAGATGGAAAAGCAGGTATTATTTGGCATTCTGCTCCTCTTAGCCAAGACGAAACTGCATTCACTACTTTTTTTTTTATTTGGGTAATGTGACATATTTACAATACAATTCAATTTGTCTTTTTTAAAGAAATGTATACTTTTATACAAGGATGCATTAATTAATTATGAATATTTAAGTTTTTAGTGTGTTTTAAGTAAATGCAGATTTGGTTAGTATAAGAGACTTCTTTCAAAAGCATTAAAACATCTTATAATCCCCAAACTTTTGAACAGCATTGTATATTATAAAGCACAAAAAGTATATATATAAAAAAAAAAAAAAAGCCAATTCTATTTGATTCAATATCGATTATTTTGGATATATATCCGGTATAGGACATGGCAAATTTTCTCAAGAAAAAAAAAATATATAATAATATAATAATAATAATAATATGGAAGGTTGAAATTAGCTGATTTGTATACAAACACTTAAAATATACTCAGAGTTTTTGTAATATTAAAGTTATAATACTAACTTTAACTTTAAATTGCTTAATTATAGCCTATATCTACTCCAATTAGTTTTTTTGAAATATAAACATTTAAATGGTGGTTGTCACAAAAACCTGACGGATTTATTCAAACATACATTAAATATCGAAGAACAGTAAAAATATTGATTACGTTACTAACTACAATTTTTGTCATGTAATTTGGAATTAGTAACAGACTACAATTTTCAAGTAATCTACCCAGCTCTGTACATATATACAGTTTATGTACATATGTATAGAACAATTTGTTTGCACAGGAAATTCAAGAGTAATGAGAAGCTAATATTTAATCAAAAATGTTAATATAAACTATTTAAAAAAACAATGAAAATAAAATGCTTACTAAAAAAGATAAAATATTTTATTTGTTTATTTGCATGCCATGTGACCATTTACCATGAACATGCAAATGTGTTATTAATTTGCATAAAGTGCTGGTTTCTGTCTTAGAACCCGAGTGAACTGGGAACTGAATGTGAGCATGGCAGCAGATAGAGCTTTGTAGTCTAGGCACGGCTAGTCGTGGCCACTACTTTTATTCATTCTGTATTATTCATGGCAATGAAAAGCAGAATTTAGAAGAAAAACACTGAGTCTGTCCTGGCTGCCAGTCATTTGGCATGGTGTACCTGTGGTCTGGACTCTGTCTGGAGTTGGAGGCCTGGTCCGCACCCTCATTGAAAACTGCGGTCTCACATGCCGTGCTAATGCCCTTCAGCTAACCTTGAGTATACACAAACGCATGAGCATGTAGATAAAGATATGGGTTCAATGAATCACTTCCGCAGTTCCTTAGAAGTTGGAATGGTGTTATTAGTCATCTAGGATTAGGTGTTTGTCAGAACTGTCTTTTGGTAGCAGTAACTCATGCTGTGTAGAATGCTGACTCAAACTTGTTGCCCATTTCTGTCCATTGAATCCCACAGACCAAAAACAACTGCATCTAACGGTGTTGTCGTCCAAACGCTGAGACTGTTTATAGTGGGCAGGATGGTGAACAGTGCTTTAAAAGTTCTCTTTATTGTTCCGTAGGTCTTGGGCCTGTGGTGGGAGGAGTTTAATGATCTCTCAGATCATACTAGGCTAAAGTCATTATGGTGTTGGTTGAGACACAAAGAAACGAGCATATCCAAAACCTAATAAACAAAAGCTTTGTGGGCTCAGAGTTATTGTTTCTCTGTCTTCCCTCATTGTGTTCTCTTGAACTAAATATTGATCATTATTGTGCTATGAGTGGAATTCATGTTCTGAAATTCAGCAGTCAAAAGAATGTGCATCAGAGTCTTATATACAATGTCAGTGGTTCAAACAATTCATAGTAGTGCACGTCCTCCTGTAGCTTAGTTATTGAATTGATTTTCAATAAATCATCTCTAAATAATACTGACAATAATTAATTTTAATTAATAATAATAGCAAAACTTATTTTTGTTTTATTATTTTTTTATACAAAATTATTAATAGGATTATTTTTCTGTTATTTCATATTTTTATATGACTGTTGTTGGGCCATTCAAGAATGTGAGGTCATGTCATTTATAATAATATTAATAATTAATTTTTTTAGTAACATTTTATCATAGCATTAATATTAGTAACTATTATTATTATTATTATTTTCTTATTTTCTTATTAATACTAATAATAATAGCAGTAATTATAATAGCAGTAATTATATTTATCTAATGAATAATTGATTTGTTAAATCAAATGAAACATTGTGTTTTGATTGGTCCAGACGCTACAATATATATATATATATATATATATATATATTTAATAATCAATTAATTTATTTGACAATAATAAATATATCAATTAATAATAAATGATTATGTTTATTATTATTATTATTTGTTTGTTTGTTTGTTAAATAATTTGATATAACAGTATTGTTGAGCTGTTCAAGAAGATGAGTTACTCTAAAAGTCTGCAGTCTTTATTCAATGGCCTATGTTTAGCTGGTGAATATGTCAAATTAGTTCAGCTTCCTGGACTTTCCCGTTTCCACTGGCGTGAATGGTGATTTATAAGGAGTAGAACAGGTCTGCTGGTCCTGACTGAAACTGAAGAGGTGTCATACACTCACTTACACTCTTACACACTGACATAATATGCTGCTCTGAACCTGATGCTGTTTTCTCTTGTGTACAGTATGTTTGTGTATGCTTGCAAGCACATTATTGTCACACTTTATGTACAGTGCTGACATGAATTTGGCAGTGCTTCAAGAATTCAGAATAAGATCAGTTTGAAAATCACATAAATAGTTCACAGTCCACATACTGTATATAGGTGTGTGTGTGTGTGTGTGTGTGTGTGTGTGTGTGTGTGTGTGTGTGTGTGTGTGTGTGTTTGGAATG
>NW_015544165.1:694511-695326 GCF_001515605.1 Sinocyclocheilus anshuiensis
GTGTGTGTGTGTGTGTGTGTGTGTGTGTGTGTGTGTGTGTGTGTGTGTGTGTGTGTATGTATGTACATGGCACGTGTCCCATGCTGTTTTGCAGAGTGTAGTGTGACTGTCTAAGGTCTAAGATCAGAAATCTGCCCATTCCTTCCTTTCGTTGAGGAGCTGTCAGTATGTGAGGCAGCACCTGCCATCTGGTGCTACAGAAATAGACAGGGCACTCCGGACATCATCTTGGCAGCTGGACCGAGCTTCACTTTTCTAGTGATTTCTCCAGTGCTGGATGATGATAATCATTCAGTCCTCATCTGAACACCTTTTCCCTGTCCGCATTAATCGCATTGAATATTGTGAAATAATACTACAATTTAAAATAACTGCCATCTATTCCAATAAATGTTAATTCTATAATAATTTATTCCTGCGATGGCAAAGCTGAATTTTCAGTCTTCAGTGTCACATGATCCTTCAGAAATCATAACATGCTGATTTGGTGCTCAAGAAGCATTTCTCTTGCATTTATTATCAATATTGAAAACAGTTGTGCTGCTTAGTATTTTTGTGGAAACTATGATACATTTTTTTCAGGACTATTTGATGAACAAAGTTTTTTTTTTTAAATCAAATTTTTGTCTAGCAATTTAACTCTTTACTGTCACTTTTGAATGAATGCATCATTGCTGAATATAAGTAATCATATCATGAAATAGTAATTTAAAATTTTTTTTTTTTTATTATTAGTAGTGATGCACCGAATATTCGGCAACCAAAATTATTCGGCCGAAAATAGCAAAAAAATCTCTTTCGGTGTTCGGCCGAAT
>NW_015544165.1:695752-708483 GCF_001515605.1 Sinocyclocheilus anshuiensis
GTCTGATGCACTCACTCAACCAAGCGTTCTAACCACAACCTCGCCCCTCCCCACCCCCCAACCATTCCAATTTCTGTAGGCGGGAATTATTTGTAATGCTATTCTAATGAGCCGCTTTGTGATATCACAAAGCCCGGAAAACAAACGCTGTAGTCCAAACGAGCCGTTCGTTGTAGTTCTTGAAAAGGGATTTAAAAAAAAATAAATATCTCCCTTTGGAGTGGACTTTGAGATTTGTAACTTTCTAGATCTTTTTAATGCCCAAACATACACACTACACACTGACTAAAATTTAAAAAGTGAAAAAGCATAATAGGACCCCTTTAAGTAAATATTTTTAAATTGTTGTTTTGTAATTGATTTTTTATTTGAAAAGCAGGACAAAACAGTAAAAAGCACATTTTGGCAATTTACTTAATGCAATGGTGAAAAAAAAACAATGGCAAAATAGGCCTACATGGGGGGAAAAATGTGAAAAACCGTATTCGGCCTTTGGCCCAGTGTTTCATTTTGTTCGGCTTCGACCAAGAATTTTCATTTCGGTGCATCCCTAATTATTAGATTAGATTATCCATAACAAATGATTAAATCTGGAATCTGTGCAAAAGCATTGTTATTGTTTTTAATTAAATAGTTAATATATTATTATTATTATTTTTTCATTATTTATTTTTATTTCATATTTATATTCAAACATTTATAAATGTATAAATTACAACATTATAAATTATTACTAATTATAGCTACATCTTGTAGCACGGTGCATATACAGTCATACCATCCAGCCCTAAGCATACCTTCTCTACCTAAGCAGTAGGGCTGCACGATATATCGAAATTATCGAAATATCGCAATATGCATATCGCAATGGCGTGCGATATCTGAATCATTTTAATAATAGGCTACTTAAATCAAAACGTTGCAGAAGGTCAAAATTTTAGTTGACACATTTAGCAGAGAATAGCTTGAAGTTACAAAGAGTTATTAAGTGCAATAAGTTGCAAAAAACAACTCTTTGCCGTCTCGTCTTGCTGTCTGACTCACACCTGAAGCGCACGCACAAGGCGCATCTTGCACAGCGTTTCTTCAGTTCTGCCGCACACGTGCAAAGCGCGCACACACACACACACACACACACACACACACACACACACAGATACGCGTTTCAGACGGCGCGCAAACACCGAGTTGATTTGTCTTTTGCATCTCCTCATGTTTGAACAGACACATACACACAGAATTATGTCAATAGTACCCGTCTCGACGATCATTCTCTTAATTATTAAAATTCTGTACCTGAATACTACGGTTTATTTATGCTTGTAAATTGTGTATTTGTTCTCCCCCCCCCTTTTTCTTTCTTTTTTTTTTTTACTGACTGTTCACTTGCCTTTAAATCATGTTTGAACTTTCTCAGACTGTTAAATATTTTAAAATATAATTTAAAATGGATTTTTCACACTTTAAGCAATATCGTATCGCATATCGAATATCGCATTTTTTAACAAGGTATCGCATATCGCAGTTTTCTTCAATATCGCACAGCCCTAGTTCAAACTGCTGATAAAAACATCAAACAATAAGTAATCCATAAGACTCCAGTCCATTGATTAATGAAACAAATCCATCATATACAACTTTAAACCCTCACTTCTGGCCAAAATACAAGTTCATAATCCATTATAACATAACATAACATTTCTCCAGTGAAAAAAAATCCATCCCCCATTGTCCTCTCACATCAAAATCCACTAACATATTTGTTTAGAACCGTTACAAGGTATCGCATATCGCTTTTTTTTCCAATATCGCACAGCCCTACTAAACAGAAAAGAAAACGTGTATTTTAAGAGTAATTTTCATTGTGGTAGGTCTCTGAAAATGGCCATAGGCCTCTATACAGTCATAACAGATGACCTCATGTTTTGTAGAGGGCCTGGCATTCTCTGGCTGCAGTGCTTGAGCTCAGTATTGTTCTTCAGCCTTCCTGTTTTCATTCTCTTTCACCAAGCATCATGAAAACTGTGTGGACGGCATGCTGAGACTTCTCAAATGCAGTAACTGAGCCCAGAACTGCTCAGAAATGAGGAGATGAGCTTAATGCACATTACAGGCTCTGGTTGTATCCTCCCAATTCCCTTGCTCAAAACCGTTCTCAGATTGCACAGCCTGATGGATGGCAGATATTATTGTTGTGATATCATACAGTCAGACGCTGTTTATGAGGAACTTGCAGTGCTATGAGGAAGTCACACTTTTTTTTTTCCTTTTTTTTTTGAACCACAACATCTGTGTCCAAGTTTTTTTTTCATTGCTCAGTGAAATATTGCACTGATAGCTAATACTTTGTCCCAAACTTTATGCCACAGATCACTTTGTTGGCATGTAGATAAATGTATTATTGTGTTCCTCACTTTGAAATGTCTAAAGGGGAGTATCAAACTACTCAAGGGTTTGTGGGCACAGCCAGTGTGGTTGAAGCTGCTGTACACTCTTAGTATTTGCTAGTTTCATGATGATTTGTGGTTGCTTGTGATCTTCAGCACCTGTGAGAAGAATGTGGAGCCTGTGTTTTGCTCTCTACTGCCTCTACAGGCAGATGGGTGTGCAGTTCATAGATCATTCCAGATGGGAACACACTCTGTCCTCTTTAAGCTCTCCTCTTTAGGATACAGCAGGGCAGATCAGTGTCTGCAGATGCCATTCTGGATGTAAATATTAGCAGGTGGAAATTAATTTTGCTATCTCAGTGTTGGTCTTCATTTATTAGAAAAATATAAATTGTACAGTAACTGCTTTATACACACTTACAGGGAGAAGTATTTTATTTTAAATTATTTTATTTTTAGTTGATTGTTTTGTTGCTTTATTTTAAAAATTTTAAATTAATTTATTTGTTTTGTTTTATTTTTACATTTTAAAATTATTTTTATTATTTTGTGTTTTTTTTTTTATGTTTTAATTATTTTTATTGTTTTGCTGTGTTAAGTTTTATATTCATTTTTTTTTATTTTACAAATGTGTTTTTTGTTTTGTCTTTGTATTTATTTTAATTTTTTTAAATTTATTTGTTTTGTGTTGTGTTTTTTGTTTTTGTCCAACAAAAATTGGCTAATTGTAAAAACCTGCATTGTATTTCACATCAAACAGTTAGTCAATAGTACAGAAACTGTTCTGAAACAGGGCTGAACATAAACTTTTCTGCAGGCTGCTAAAATTTACTTTCCCTGCAGTGATGCAGCTTGTTCTCATATGGTACTCCTGAAGATATATTTCAACAGTTGAATGCCTGTTTTTGTTTGTTTGTGTTATAATTCTGGCTTTTAAAACCACTGCAGGCTGTTAATGGTGGATATTGATTTGCCTGTGGACTAAAGAGCAAAGTCTCATGGGGTCTGAAGCTAGAGACACATATTCCACCGCATTAGTCCAGGCATGCCTGCTATTCTCAGGTCATCTCACACTATCTGAAATAAGCCCAGGTTTATAATCGCATCTGAAAGTTGATACGTTTTGAGCAGCCAGATGGGTTTTTCATTCTTCCATCTAAACTTTTCCTGTGCACACGCAGGTCAGGTGGTGCAGTCTGCTAACTCATTTAAATCCCTCCTGCTTGAGTTTCCTACAGTGATGAAAGCCATTAGTCTTTGTGCATCTGTACCCTGGCATTCTAGCAGGAAAACCACCATGTGCGTTTTTGTGTTTTTGCTGTGCCAGCTTTATCCACCCTTGAGCTGGTTTGTCAATTAGCTAGCTAAAGAAAGTAAGAATTTGCATAATTGTTTCTGTCTGGAATATCCTGCCGAACCAGTGTTGTGTTTATGCGTGCAAGTGAGTTAAACATCCAATCAGACTTTGTTTTTGATGATCACATGGCATTAAACTGGCCTCAGCTTGAGAGGTTCAGGGATTAGGGTCAGGACTTTGTTTGGGAGGAGTGAATAGCACGTTTAGTTTTGCATTTGCCTAATGAGCGGCTCTCCATTGGCTGATAGATTGAACTTGTGGTCTACTGAAGTGTTTTGTCCAAACATAATTGGATGGATTGAGAGGTTGTTTTGAGTTTATTCACTCATTTCAACCAACTCTGTACCAATTAGCCTCATGTTAGCTTCAAACTGTCATTCACAGCTTTGAGGAGGTTGGCATGACGAGAGTTACTTGGCCAAGTTTCTTGGCCAGCTGATGTTGTTCATTTTCAGATATGAACATAAAATGGGTTGTTTAGGCACTGTTTGTTTCAGCTCCTATTAGGTATCACATACATAAAGAATATTTGCATACTATGCAGAGAATGCTGTATACTGTATGTGTCACTTACCTCTATGCTTGGTTCACTGTTGATGTATATTGAATCTTCACAGGCCTAATGTCTGGCTTAATGTCTAATTTACAAATCCTAATGCTTTCATTTGGATTATTCTACATGTTCAGCCAGATTTAAGGGATTTTAAACCATGAATATGTGCATTTTTAACAGTCTAATGGCATTACAATTGTCACATAATTTGGTTTTATATTTCAAGCCTGAAAATTAAAACAAGGCACATGTCTTTGAGGAAGCAGTACAAAATTAAATTAAACAACGCAGATGATGGTTCTTATTTCTGTACCCCACTGTTCAGTGTGGTGGTCGTCATGGTAACAGACATAACTTTTGCTATGGCTTGCATGAGCAGTGCTGATGTAGGAGACATTAGCCCCATTCACACATATAGACTTTACTGGTAAATTACCATTAAGAGATCATGTGTGAACAGGACCTTTTCAAAAATAACGGTAAATTTGTTACGGCAATTTACCGGTATGAGAAGTTGTAACATTACCAGTAAATTACTGGTAATCTGCTCTGTGTGAATGCAGATTGAAGATTACTGG
This sequence comes from Sinocyclocheilus anshuiensis, assembly GCF_001515605.1. Taxonomy (NCBI): domain Eukaryota; kingdom Metazoa; phylum Chordata; class Actinopteri; order Cypriniformes; family Cyprinidae; genus Sinocyclocheilus; species Sinocyclocheilus anshuiensis. The sequence continues at coordinate 700,631 of NW_015544165.1, forward strand.
TACGAGCATGTACAAGTTCAGAATGCTCTGACTTAAGACATCTACTCTGGGCCAATCCAGAGCCATTGAAATTCAATATTCACATTCAATGAATAACATTCTGACACAGATGACACATTTACTCTGCGCTGTGTATTTTGGTTTGAAGTCGCCGAAGGCGATGTCTCTGGGCCAAAAGTAGCTGCATGAATGTGAACGTTTGACACAAAAATTAAAACATCAACAAAAACACTGACTGTGTATATCCCTCCATGTTTACAAACACAACACCGGGATGCACAGCCGTTTAGAGGTCATTTCTGGTTAATGATTTCACAGAATTTACCGGTAATTTGAAATCGATGTGTGAACGATGCTTTACCGGTAAAAAAGACACAAAGTTGTTGCCTGTGTGAACAGTGCATTTTTGTATTTACCGGTAAAGTCGCTCCGGTAATTTTACTGCAATTTACTGGTATTACTGTGTGAAAGGGGCTGTTGATAGAACGGCAACATAAGATCATTAGAACTCTTTGTGTTTTCTTTTAATGCGAGTGTGTTTCCCTTATAAGTTTTAGGGACTTTAATGAATACATAACTGCAAGTGCTTATAGGGCTTTGAATGCAAAATCGTTTTGCATTTACTCTTTCAATTGAAAATAGCAGAATGAAAGTGAGTGACGTGACATGTGGCCAAGTATGGTTTCCCATACTAGGAATTAGTGCTCTGCATTTAACCCATCCAAAGTGCACACACACAGCAGTGAACACACACACACCGTGAACACACACCCGGAGCAGTGGGCAGCCATTTATGCTGCGGCGCCCGGGGAGCAGTTGGTGGTTCGGTGCCTTGCTCAAGGGCACCTCAGTCGTGGTATTGAAGGTGGGAGAGAGCGCTTACATTCACTCCCCCCACCTACAATCTCTGCCGGTACGAGACTCAAACCCGCAACCTTTGAGTTACGAGTCCGACTCTCTAACCATTAGGCCACGACTTCCCCGTCCTGTCTGCATCATAAAACATAGTACAAGCTCTGTGTGACCCACACATGTGCCAGGCTTGCCGTTTGTCCACCTGTCTTTCGGCCCCCGTGTTGATCTTTCCATATCATCAGTGTTCTGATATGACTGGTGAACACACTGCATGATGGGAGAGGCATTTATAGTCCCTCTATGCATTTTGTTCCAGGAAAGAGGGGCAGAATGACTGCAGTAATGTAAATCCCTGTGTGTTTTACCCACTGCTCCAGTTTCCATTTGGCCTTAGGTCAGAGGTGTAATCACTTTATTTAGCCTCTGTTTCTCCTGAATGACACAGGCCTGTCCTCCGTCACATTGACCATGTGAGAATGCAGGACTTGAGGAAAGGACCTGCTTTCACCAACCTGGGAAACATTGGTTGTCTTTCCAAACAGACACGCAACTAATCGGCTTTCTGAGAAAGAGGCCTTCTCCATGAAAACTCTTAAGATACAATCTGTGGATGGTCCTGCAGATTTGTCCTACCCTTTTACTAGTAAAGCTAGATTGTATAGCATAAAATAAAATTAAAATCTTGATTTTGATAAGGTATTTTTTTTGTTAGCCTTTTGATATTTAATATCTCAATATTTATGTATTTCCTTCGAAATGGCTTATACTAGCTTTGATGTTAACTGCTAGCATCCTCCTAAAAAATGTATAAAAAACAAAATATTTTGACCAAAAAAATAAAAATAAAAATGGGTAAATTCAAAGTTTAATGCAAGAAAATTTGGCTGAAGTCAAGTTCAAAATAATCAAGTTCACACTATTGTTCCGTAAATTAACTGAATGAATGATTTTTAATTAAATGAAACATTGAATCAGAATTTTGAACCTATTTTTGTAAAAAGTTTAAACTGATTCACATAAATAATTGAATTTACCAACTCTATTGCAATTTTCGCTATATATATGTTTAAATCAGAGTCTTATATCTAGGGCTGGGTTTTGACACAAATTTCACGATTCGATTCTCATTCACAAGCTTTCGATTCGATTACCAGTTCGATTCGATTCAATATAGATTATTTTGGATATATATCAGGTACAGTACATGCCAAATTTTCTCAAGGAAAAAAAAAATCAACTAATGCTGTAAAATATACATGAGAGTCAGTTGGTACTACATTACTATAATATTGAAGAATTAAAATTAATTAAGTTTTTACAATAATAAAGTTACAGTATTAATAACATATTAATAGTAACATATTAATATTTCTACTTCAATTCATTTTTTTTTTTAATATAAACATTTAAATGGTGGCTGTCATAAAAACTTGATGGATTTATTCAAACATAAATTAAACATTGAAGAACAGTAAAAATTATAATGAATATGTTATGTGGTGCATATAAGCAAAATGCCCCTCTCCACAGTTTATTTTTCTATCTGACTAATGAGTTCATAGTCACCGACTATTTTTCTGAGATAAATGTGACATTACGTGACATTGTTTACAAGCTGTTATATTGACGTCTTTGCGCGGCTGAAACACTGATTGAGCGATTACGTGAGACCGGATACGGATTGTAAAGTTGTACTCTTTCTTTTAACTTGCCTTCGGATATTTAGTCATGTTTATTTTGTGCTGAAACGGGTATTAATGTGGAGGAGATGATCAGTTCACGTGCGCCTCACGCTGCCGCATCTGTGTTGAACTGAGGAGCTACAGCGATCTGTCACTCCAAATTAAACGGCGCCAAAACGGCATTTATTGTTTGAATACTGCAATACAATGGACAGAATTTGAAATCTGAGACTTTGTTTCATATGAAATGTACCAAAGCACAATGCCTATTGCAGTTTATTGGATGGGAAGTACCCTTCAATGTTCCGTCCATTAACTGAAAACAGGCTAGACTAATCGATTCTTGGATTTAGGAATCGATATCGTTCCGTAAAAATGAGAATCAATTAATATCGAGATATCGATATTTTTTTACCCAGCCCTACTTATATCTGTTATACTCATGAGACGAGCCCAATGTCCAAATATGTCTATTAATATGCCTAAATGTGGCTATTAATATGCCTGTGCAAAAAAACAAAGTATTAAGTTTGAACACCCAGTATTCAAAAAATAGTAGGTGAAAAGGATGATATTCCTAGTGTGCATCTGATGGACACTTAACTATCCCATGAGGCCACAAGAGAGTGAGTCATGAGTCGCGGAGAAGTGGTGCAGCTGACATCATAGGTCACATGACAATGCAAATTAATTGCATGCATACTACAAACATACATTCTGTAGAACTATTGCAGCAATTCTTCATCAAATGTACTACCTACTCTGGCAGTACGTGATTTCAACACAGCTAAGGTGGAGTGACACATGAAATCATTGTGATATTAAGTTACTCACCAGTGAAATCATTTCAAATAGTCCTGTATATTGAATATTGCTTATACTTTCTAGTCTCATATTCGACTCTCTCAGAAAGAAGTGGCTCAGTACCCAGCCCTCCCCTCTCATTTCCACTGAATAATAGATGAATACTGCGAGATTAGCCAGTGTCCCAGAGGTGCTGCTGGGGGAATTAGTCATTGCAGGGGGCTCAAACTAGTGTTGCTTTCGTCAACGAAAATTATGACTAAATATCGTCGTCAACGAACATTTATCACGTGACGAAGACGAGACGCAACGTAAATGCTGGTCATGTGACGATGACTATAATTAAATGTATAATGCAATATTGTTGACGAATAAAAACGAGACTAAATGTGGTTTACAAAATAAAAACTATGCTAAAATGTCTCTTAATTTTCGTTGACCCAGACTTTTAGTTGACTAAAACTTGACTAGACTAAAAAGAATATGAACGTGACTAAAACTAATAAAAACTAATGACAGCTTCACACACAGACTAGACTAAAACTAAAATTAAAACAGGCCGCCAAAAACAACACTAGCTCAAACGTCCTCTACTGCAGAGAGCCTCATGCTTAATTAGACCGTTGAATTTTAAATATGTATAATCCACACCTTTTTGCTTTCTTTCTTCCATTCACCCATGCTTTAGAGAGGGAAAAAAACACCACATTTCTCTATTTCTGGGCTGATGGGTCATTTTTGTTGCAGCGGGAACAGGAAAGGTTGTTGTTATGTTGTTGTTTGGATTGTTGCTAAGACAGCAGTGGGTGCATCCCATTCGTCAGTCTCTTTCTGTTTTTTTCTGCCCACCCAGCCAACTGACCTCGCCACCCTGCGCTCTGCCGGTGGAATGCGTTCGTCTGGATCGAATCAAGGCCTGAACGCACTCGGGGGGCCCTGCCAGTCAACTCCGAGTCAGTCGAGGGGACTGCAGCAGCAGCTGGCTTTCTGATACCTATAAATATCCTACAGTAGATTCCTGCGGTTCCACAGCCTTTTGGGCCGCTCACTCCCAGGCTTAGCATTCTGATGGTGTGGTGGTGTTGAGACGAGGGTCGGGCTGAATGTTTGGGACACGCCAAATAGCAGAAAGATTGTAGATTCCTATTTATTAATACTGCAGGGATATGTAGCGACCTCCCGAGAGCGGGGTGGACAGTATGTGTGAGATCTGTCAGTGAAAACAGGAAGGGTTAAATTTGGAAAAATGGGAAGAATTATGGTTAGTCACATGCAATAGGTGAATCTGCTGATCCCACACAAAGACATCTTTGAGTCAACAGTTTTTTTTACATTGGCCCTGCTGAGGTGAATGTGTCCTCTCTCTCAATTGTTGAAATCAAAAATAGCCCCCAAACAAGTGCTTTACAGTGGTTGTGGAGCAGTTATGCACATGTGACTTTCATTTCATTCAATCAGAAGAATGGAAATGTTGGAAATTTTACATGTTGGTTTAGCTACAGTGGTGATTTATGGCGTTTTGAAGGCTGACTCAATCCCTGTCGTTTGATCATATAGGGCGTTGATATCTGTTAATAGTTTAGAGCCATTAATAATGATTTTGTGCAGGTGAGCAGTTCACTTTGCATAAAACACTATCAATGATGGATTCAGTTCAGGTATTAATGCGATCCAGGCATAGTTTTTTTTGTATTAATACTACTGTACAATTTATTAATATTTTAAATGGGCTTTTATTGTTATAATTTCAGGTTTCATTTTAATTTTAGTAATTAATTTTAGTTCTTTTTATATTTCTATTTTGCTTTAATATATATTTTTTCACTTTTACAATTAGTAATTTTAATATGTCAACTTAAACTTATTACTTTTAGTTGCCATGGCAACATTTCTAATTAAATTTTTTCATCTGATTCGCATTTTATTTTATTTCAGATTTAAATTTTTTTGTAATTAATGGATTTAAGGGTTCTAATGCTCTTATTGTGTAGTCTGTTACAATTTGTTTGTGTTAACTTGTGTGTTTGCTTTTTTCTTTACTTTGAATTTTGAGTACACATTATGTTTTAATCATTTAATTATTTATACTGTTTCATTATTTTCAATCATTAAAATTCTTATGCAGAACTGTAATGAAAATTGTTTCACTTATAATAAAAGGAAGTATTATATATATATATATATATATATATATATATATATATACATTTATTTCTTTTTTTTAATTGTAAATTTATCAGCATAACAATCTAAATAAATGAGAAATATATCAGCCATCTTGCCACCTTACACTTTTATTGGTCAGTCACTAGGGGGGGAAAACATACTGATTTTCGTTGTCTTTTGCAGCTATTTTGAACCCCAAGAACCCAAAGGAACCACCCAAATCTTTCAGCTTTGACTACTCATACTGGTCTCACACCTCAGTAAGTCTCATTTTCTCTCTCTTTCTTCTTCTGTCCTTTTCCTGCTTTGCTTTTTCTGCTGAGCTGGCTCAGTGGACAATAAAATGCGTGTGGTCAGATTTACAGCTGTAATTAATCATCCCCCAAAATAAAGTCTGTATTAATGTGTTTTGTTCTCTTTTCTTCATTTCTCTGCTAGCCGGATGACCCTTGCTTTGCATCACAGAGCCTTGTGTACAATGACATTGGGGAGGAGATGTTGCAGCATGCTTTTGAGGGATATAATGTCTGTATTTTCGCCTACGGCCAAACCGGAGCTGGCAAGTCCTACACCATGATGGGAAAGCAAGAGGAAGGACAGGAAGGCATTATTCCTCAGGTATGTATGTAATATCACAGCTTAAGTATCACCTTAATGTATCCAAAGTAATAGACATGCTTAAGAGCTCAGCAGTGACTGAGATGTTTCTGATCTCTAAGCAGACATTGCCAGCAGATATTAGCGCTCCGTCTAGCACATCCGGCAGGGGTAGAGTTATTTGTCCTCTGTATCGATCGCTCTCTCTCTCTCTCCTCCCTAATGTGCTCTTTTTGTCCCCCTCCCAGCTCTGTGAAGAACTCTTTGAGAAAATCAATGACAATAGCAATGAGGAGATCTCGTACTCTGTGGAGGTGAGCAGCAGACATATCACGACTCCTCAGTTCATTCCTGTGACTCACTTCACATGCTTTCCATCTATTGAAATGCACTTAACAGCTTTCCATCTATTGAAATGCTGTGTTTGTTGTTACCTCAAAGCATTAAACTCAGCAGTGGGGGGGTGATGTGTTTGTTCAGAGCCCACTAAAGTGTTCAATAATTGAGAGCTAAACATGTTCAGTTACAAATTGACTATGGTATTAAATATGCTGTAAATATTTTTGACAACATGTGGAATAGATTTTAAAAATATATATACTTTCATCTCAGGTTATGTATTCTAAGGTTATATATATCTCAAGTTATATCTGATTTTTATATGCTCATGGTAGGTGGCTTATATGGAGATATACTGTGAGCGGGTGAGGGACCTGCTAAACCCTAAGAATAAAGGGAACCTGCGTGTCAGGGAACATCCTCTACTTGGGCCGTATGTTGAAGACCTCTCGAAACTGGCCGTCACGTCTTACACAGACATAGCTGACCTCATGGATGCTGGTAACAAAGCCAGGTGAGAGAGAGAAAAAAATTGTTGTAAGTTGATACGACTTATAAGTTACTGCGTGGGCAATGTAGAACATTCAAAATCAGGTATTTAAGTTTTTTTTCACTTTGGATGTTGAAGGATAGTGGTTTGACTTTTTGTCAAGTGGGAAATGGAAAAGTGTTGTTGAGTTTCGTCCAGTGATACTTGGACTAATAGTCATGTATAAATGCGACTCTTGGGAAGGAGTAACACGCTTCTAATCCTCCCATACTGATTCCCAGGGTTTATTTGTGGAGAATGTGACGTGTAAACGTTTAATGTTTCTCTCGAGAGCTAGGGCTGTCGCGGTGATTAAATTTCCGTTGCAGTAATTTTGAGTGGCTCAATAGCGCGGTATGCGGTATTATCACCACACACACACATATATATACAGTATCTCACAGAAGTGAGTACACCCCTCACATTTTTGGAAATATTTTATTATATCTTTTCATGTGACAACACTGAAGAAATGACACTTTGCTACAATGTAAAGTAGGGAGTGTACAGCTTGTATAACAGTGTAAATTTGCTGTCCCCTCAAAATAACTCAACACACAGCCATTAATGTCCAATTAAAAATGTCCAAAATGGGCCCAAAGTGTCAATATTTTGTGTGGCCACCATTATTTTCCAGCACTGCCTTAACCCTCTTGGGCATGGCGTTCACCAGAGCTTCACAGGTTGCCACTGGAGTCCTCTTCCACTCCTCCATGACGATTTCACAGAGCTGGTGGATGTTAGAGACCTTGAGATAGGGTTTAGGTCTGGAGACATGCTTGGCCAATCCATCACCTTTACCCTCAGCTTCTTTAGCAAGACAGTGGTCGTCTTGGAGGTGTGTTTGGGGTCGTTATCATGTTGGAATACTGCCCTGCGGC
>NW_015544165.1:711771-726097 GCF_001515605.1 Sinocyclocheilus anshuiensis
GCGTTCTAGACGGGCTGTCAGTCAGTGCAGTTACAGTGTTGCGCCACAAGATGTTGGAAAGGGACTGTCATTCAACTACACGTTCAAAAACGCTGATTCATTCATTCAAAGAGACGTAATGAAACACGCTGTTGAAATCATTTTAACTTTGAGCGCCACTTTAGAAGGCTCAGCTGACCAGCTATGCGTCGATGCTAAGACAGAGATTTCGCTTTCCTTGGACATGACAACCTATTTTCACAAATATATATGACTCGGCCTGGAGGACAGACGCAAGTAATCGCACGCGCTCAGTCGATCTCTCTCTCATTCACTGTCTGTTTAGGCTTGTTAAGTGCAAATCTGCAGAGCCTCTGTACAAATCAGCATGGTACACATTATGTTATCATTAGTAACTTGTTTAATATTCAGTCCACATGCATGGTGTAAAACGAGAAGGGAATAACCTTACGAAAAAAGAAAACACGTAAAAATCGCGGTTGTTGCGGTTCTTGCATTCCTCTGCGGTTTGCTCGTCAATAGCGCGGTATTGCGACATTGTGGTTATCGCGACAGCCCTATCGAGAGCATCCCACCCAGGGCCATATCCAGCACATGAGCTGTGTTGATGTCTTATTACTGCACTTACTAGCGTTTTCCAGGATTATTCTCTCACACTCTGGTGATAAGCATCTAGAGCTGTCTATGAACTTCCTAAGCAGCCTTTTTCAGGCCAATTAAGAGATTATTGGTGGATAAAGAGAAAAGGACTGCCCTAAAATAGCATATAATACCATATTAATCTATTTATATAAATTTCTTGTTCTGATTCTTACATTGTAAAGCCGTTCAAATAATCATTCTTGATGTTTTAATTGCACTTTTAATGTGAGAGGGACAATGGAAGCCATTTGGAAGGACAATTTAACTGAATTTCAACTGTTAACTGTTACGGAATTTTTGTTTATTAATGCATATTTTCATTTATTGTTTATTATTATTATTATTCATGTTTCATTTATTTATTTATTCACAAAATACTTTGAGATGAGAGTTAAAACTTTTGAAACATTTTTTGTTTAATGCATAATTTCATTCATTTATTTTTTTTATTTTTTTTCCTCATCAGGGTTCAATCTTTATTCTCGTATTTTTGTTATGCATATTTTTATTTATTTTATATTTTATTTATTCTTCACTAAATTACTTTGAGTTCAGGGTTGACCCTAGTTTAAAGACCCTAGTTTTATAGTATTCAGCTTTATATAGATGTTAAATATAAGGTCAAGAAATGTAAGACAATACTATTACATTATGTAATATCCATTGATTTACATTGTACTTAATTATAAATTTGCTTTACTCAAATAATTATATGTATGTGACAACTATGACACTCATTTTGCTCTCTGTATCCTCAGAACTGTTGCCGCCACCAACATGAATGAGACAAGCAGCCGCTCTCACGCAGTCTTCACTATTGTTTTTACGCAGAGGAAGTATGACAGCAAGACAGACCTGTCCACAGAGAAGGTTAGATATTTTACACCCATCCACAGCCATTATGACATCTCACAGAGCTCAGATTCATCCTGCAACCCAAAGTCAGCAAATCCTGTACCAAGTAGAAAGGAAAACCAAGAGAAAGAGACCCGTCCCACTCATCCTGTGTTTGTGGGGCTCATTGTGTAATTGCTGCGGACACAAAGACCGCTCTATGAGGTCCACGGACACAATGGCTATTGTACAGAGCTACTACATTACATTCACTACACAGGACTCGCCTCAGCCCTCGCTCTAATATTACTCATCCAGTTTGGCAGCGGCACCGCTGGCCCAAACTCAAGCACGACAAAATTAAAAGATAACCCAAGCATCCTTTAGCACAATTAGTTTTGCATGCATGCACCAGTGATTTTTCAAGTGCCCTAAAATGATTTGATGAATGAACTATTTGAACTAGTTGAATGATTAATGCAACGCAGGATTTACAAGAGCTTTCTGAATCAGTTCGATTGAATCATCAGAACAATTCATTTGGGTGTCACTATATCAAAAATATGTATATGATTGTATTCCTAATAGACGTGAGAAGAAAAAACATTCCCACGTACGTAGTATGCCTTACTGAAGAGATTTCCTTAAAATCAGTCTGAAAGTGTCTCTGCTGTCTGGTTTCAGGTCAGCAAAATCAGCCTGGTGGATCTGGCAGGAAGTGAGCGTGCTGACTCAACAGGGGCCAAAGGAACCAGACTGAAGGTACAGACTAATTTTACAGCCTCTCTCGAACTCCACCAACACCTGCCATATGTAAAAGTGACTGCAGTCTCCTCCACATGCCGCAAATATTCTGGGAATGTGACATGCATGACAGAACATAAAACACTCAAAACAAAAATATGCATCACAGCTATTTTTATTCCTTTAAGGGTTTGTTTGTTTTAATTGCAAACATATTTTAAGCTGAATTGTATTCATTTAGATGTAATCATAAAACTGACTATTCACCTGTTTGTGCTTCTTAGGAGGGAGCAAACATCAATAAATCTTTAACTACACTAGGAAAGGTTATTTCAGCGCTGGCTGAGGTGGTGAGTATTATTCATAATACCTGTGTCTCTCTCTGTCTGTTTGCCTGCATGTCTTCAGTACTATAACTCTGTGTGCTGTCTGTCTCTCTCCTGACAATGCTTCCCTACCCAGGATAACTGTACCAGCAAGGTAATCTTTCCCGGTGTATGGTCACTAACCACTGAACGGTCTCTATCTAAGCCTATCAACCTTTATCCATGTAACCTTTTGTCTTAAAAGTGTCTTATTCTAGTCTTGATGTCTCATACATCAAGTAATTTCCTGAACCCCCTTCATTATTACAGCAGTAGCTATATTTACCTGCTATATTTCAACATGTTTTACTGGCTGTTTTGAAATAGAGCAAGAAGAAAAAGAAGACGGACTTCATTCCTTACCGAGACTCAGTGTTGACATGGCTGCTAAGAGAGAATTTAGGTATGGACGATGATCCATAATGATTATAAATGATTGTATCAACTATGTTGCATGGGTATTATAAACCAGCATTTAAAAATAGAACTGACTGTATTTCAAAATAATTCAACAGTTCTCTATGTAATATGATAGGACTCTTAAAGGAGTAGGTCACCCACTTCATTATTTAAAACAAAAAAATATTTTATTTGATTTTCTTTTCTTTTGTTTAACTTTTCTTGTCTTTTCTTTTTTGTTTCTTTTCTTTTCTTTTTAGCTTGACAGACCCAATCCTTATTCACTGTATTTTTTTGGGGGGTGAACTATTCCTCTAAATATTATCTATATTCAACAGATTTAATTAAAACGTTCTCATACAATGCCAACCAATAGCTATTAAATGAAAATATTGCAGAGGTTTAGCATTTAAAATGAATTTTAAACATTTAAAACAAAAGAAAATTACACTTGTGCTTTCTTTAATGTTCTGTGGAAGGTGCATCCTTTAAACTCATTGGCCTGTCTTGGATCAATACTCCAGTCGAAAGAAACTGCATTACTAGGTGTTTCTAATTGTTTGCGTAATTGTGCCTGTCCACCAGGAGGGAACTCGAGGACAGCTATGGTGGCCGCCCTGAGTCCTGCTGACATTAACTATGATGAAACTCTCAGCACACTCCGGTAAGAATTCACGTCCTACTCCCACTTCCCATTAAACAGTGTGTCTTCCATTCTTAGATGGTCTTGATTTTGATAAGGGGACTCTTGTGATCTCAATGGCTGTTTGTGAAACCAGACAGCAGAGACACTTTCAGACTGATTTTAAGGAAATCTCTTCAGTAAGGCATACTACGTACGTGGGAATGTTTTTTCTTCTCACGTCTATTAGGAATACAATCATATACATATTTTTGATATAGTGACACCCAAATGAATTGTTCTGAATCAGTTCGATTGAATCATCAGAACAATTCATTTGGGTGTCACTATATCAAAAATATGTATATGATTGTATTCCTAATAGACGTGAGAAGAAAAAACATTCCCACGTACGTAGTATGCCTTACTGAAGAGATTTCCTTAAAATCAGTCTGAAAGTGTCTCTGCTGTCTGGTTTCAGGTCAGCAAAATCAGCCTGGTGGATCTGGCAGGAAGTGAGCGTGCTGACTCAACAGGGGCCAAAGGAACCAGACTGAAGGTACAGACTAATTTTACAGCCTCTCTAGAACTCCACAACCACCTGCCATATGTAAAAGTGACTGCAGTCTCCTCCACACACTGCAAATATTCTGAAAATGTGCATCACAGCTATTTTTATTCCTTTATTCCTTTTATTGACTACAAACATATTTTAAGTTGAAATGTTTTAATTTGATGTAATCAAAAAACTGACTATTCATTTTTACCCCACCTATTTGTGCTTCTTAGGAGGGAGCAAACATCAATAAATCTCTAACTACACTAGGAAAGGTTATTTCAGCGCTGGCTGAGGTGGTGAGTATTATTCATAATACCTGTGTCTCTCTCTGTCTGTTTGCCTGCATGTCTTCAGTACTATAACTCTGTGTGCTGTCTGTCTCTCTCCTGACAATGCTTCCCTACCCAGGATAACTGTACCAGCAAGGTAATCTTTCCCGGTGTATGGTCACTAACCACTGAACGGTCTCTATCTAAGCCTATCAACCTTTATCCATGTAACCTTTTGTCTTAAAAGTGTGTCTTATTCCAGTCTTGATGTCTCATACATCAAGTCACTTCCTGAATTCCCTTGATTATTATTACAGCTGTAGCTGTATTTACATGCTATATTCCAACATGTTTTACCGGCTGTTTTGAAACAGAGCAAGAAGAAAAAGAAGACAGACTTCATTCCTTACCGAGACTCCGTGTTGACATGGCTGCTCCGAGAGAATTTAGGTATGGACGATTATCCATAATGATTATAAATATTTTATCTACTAGACTAGAATAGACTGCATTTCAAAATAATCCAACAATTCTCTATGTAATGTGATTGGACTATTAAATGAATATTTCTCCCACTTCATTGTTTAAAACAAAAATATTTTATTTTTTTATTTAATTTAAAATATATTCAATTTTATATAAAATATATTAATTGATTGAAATAAAATGTTTTCATACAATGCCAACCAGTAGCTATTAAATGAAAATATTGCAGAGATTTACCATTTAAAATGAGTTTTAACCATGTAAAACTAATTTGAATAATCAAACAGAAAATTACACTTGTTTTTTTTAATGGTCTGTGGAAAGTGCATCCTTTAAACTAATTGACCTGTCTTAGATCAATACTCCAGTCGAAAGATTTTGCATTACTTAGTGTTTCTAATTGTTTGCATAATTGTGCTTGTTCACCAGGAGGGAACTCAAGGACAGCTATGGTGGCCGCCCTGAGTCCTGCTGACATTAACTATGATGAAACTCTCAGCACACTCAGGTAAGAATTCACATCCTACTCGCACTTCCCATTAATCAGCGTGACTTCAATTCTTAGATGGTCTTGATTGTGATAAGGGGACTCTTGTGATATCAATGGCTATTTGGATCATTGTCATTGTTTGCTCATTCACAGATATGCAGACAGAGCCAAGCAAATCAAATGCAACGCTGTCATCAACGAGGACCCCAATGCCAAACTGGTGCGGGAGCTGAAGGACGAGGTGACACGTCTAAAGGAGCTGCTCCATGCCCAGGGGCTTGGGGACATTCTGGACAGTAAGTCGAGGCACAGCGCCCCCCAATGGCTTCTTCTATACATGCCAATTGCCAGGCATTTAGGAGGTCACTTACTGTGCTCACAAGTGGCAAATTCTTCAGCTCCGATGCTGCAGTCTCGCCCAGCCTACATTGTCTTCATGTTGTTCCTTTTACATCTTCATTTAACCATTTCATCAACATGCGATGGAGATTAGGGATATGATGGTTAGAAATTACAATATTGTTTTCCAAAATGCAAATCTTGTTACAACATGTCCAGTTTAACAAGTCAAGTGTTTCCATCTCATGTTTGTCCTTACAGTGTTTTGTCTAGTCAAATCTAACTGCCTCAGTCAGTCATTCCTCTACTAGTCCTCTCGACTCTGATCTCTCAACCTTCTCCTGTTCTTCCTGCTTCCCTTCAGTCAAGCCAATGGGGGATGATTACCTTGGAAGTGGAAGCAAATGTGTGTATAAGCTTGACGGGGCCACATCCTCTCGCTCTCCCCTTTTGTTACCAGTAGCCTTTTCATCGCTTCTGGAATACAAACGTGTCAGCTTTGCATGCCTCCGTTTTTTTTTTTTTACTGCAAGGAATCCCAGGCATACAACAGATAAATATGAGATGGATTGGATGGGTTAGATTGCCACTGGCAGGCTTTATGTCTGGCATGGTGCAGTCTTAATGGCAGGCTTTTCTTCAAATAAGCCTAAGCCCAACCCCATGCCACAGCACGATAGATCTGATAGACTGCATCTGGAAGCACTTAAAGGGATAGTTCACCCCGAAATGAACATTTTGTTATCATTAAATCTTTCACAAGAATGTCCTAGCTTCAATTCCATACAAGGAAAGGTAATTTATACTTTTAAAATTCCAAAATACAGTATAATATGTATCATAAAAGTAACATAAATGGACGAACCTTTAAAATTTTTTATTTGCAATTAAAGCCTTTTAAAGGCAATTGACTTCTTCAAAAAAATCTGTTGTATGACATTCTGCTGAATGTCAATTTGGTTAAGAAGCAGATTTTTATATAATATTAATATACACATGCATACACAGTATGCATTGTCAAAATTAATGGTAGTTTAATAGCAACATGTCTTTTTTGAGAATGTGTCTTGAATTGAAAATCAACATGAAATGGCATTGCTACCCTTTTTATGGCCATAATCTGACAAATTTTCAAATGAAATAAAAAAAATAAATAATGAATGAGGAATGTTCAGTTTAAATGGATTTTGTCTTGTTCCATTTGGTTCTACATTTGGTTTGTTCATTACACAAAGCTACTGACTTAAAATATAGTCGTATGGCTTAAATGAAAGTTATACTGTTTGGAATGACAACAATAAATGATGATCATTTTTAGGTGTACTATCCCTTTAATATATCATCACTCTTTTAAATCTGATTATATTTTGTCATTTAACTGTTATTGTCCTTTAATGGAATCTTCCTCTTTTTTTTCTGCCTAGTGAGGTTTTATTGTGTCATTTAACTGTTCATTGCAGGTCACACTATTAACGATGTTAAAACAATGATCTATCGGGCAAAAGGTGCATGTTTTCATGTTTTCTTACATTTGCAGAATAGCAGTTGCAGTGGTAGTGTAAGAATAGGTAGCTACCTTTGTCCAAGTGCCTCTGAATCCTTTTTCCTTCCCTGTTCTTCATATCCTCTTATGCAAGCTCGGTGTACCTTTTTAAAAGCTGCAGAATGGAATCAGAGCTCAGGTGGCTATTTGGTTTTCTATCTGACTGGGAGTTCTTGATATGTGCAGAGAGATGAACGCACACTGTGCTTTCTACCGCTACAACCATATGGCGCTGGGAAAGCAAACATTTTAACTTGACCGAAGTGCTTGCCATGGTCTGTGTGCTAGCGGCCTCAATCGCATCATCAGAACGCATGAACAGTAATGTAATGCAGTGCTGCTATGCCGCCATGTTGGCCTAGTTGCTTCAGGAGAGTCTTTTCAGATAAATGAAGTGGGGGAAAAATCCAATAGAGTGAATATGCAGCAGAAAGCTCGAATGAACTGCGATAAAGCTCCCTGGGAGAGGTTTTGTAAGCACAGTCCCCTCCTAGTCACCGTGGCTGTACCAAAAAGATGTTTTGAAGAGATTTGTGGCAGCCAAACATTGACAGCATCATGATTTAAGAGCGATGTGCCTCGTGGAAAAGACGTTTTATAGCTTATATCTGCAGCATGTTATCATACTGCTCTTCCAGTCCGCCAAGCCTCCCTCTCCTGGTTTGTGACCTTTATGCAATCCCTCCACCCCACATCTCTTCTTTCACATCTGAGAAGTGATGTCAGTTTTCACCCAGGACAGAATTCAGTCAAATTGATTTATCGCATCGCAAGAAGTAATTTATCACATTTAAAAGTGCCTGTAAGATCGACTGCACTGTTTGTAAGTCACATGTTGTTGAACATTACATAATTTATTAAATATGATGCATATTTATAGCATGCTACTAATAACAGACGATGCCATTTATTGTCATAATAATGCTTAAAATAAGTGCGTACTTCAAAAATCCTGTTCTTAATTAGTACCTTTCAAGTAAACTATTTTCAAGTAAAAATATTAGTTTTAAAAATTATGCAAATATTTTATATCCTTTAAATAGTAATTAGTTAAACTGACATAAGTAAAATTGTATAAAATATTAACATCCAGATATTAAAATTTTTTAAATGACAGTTTCAAAAAATATTGTATACTGTTGTTAAATTAATATGCTTAAAACAAGGCAAATTTACCTAAGAAGCAAAATTGTACAAAATATTATCCACATATTAATATTGTATACAGTGTTTTAAAAATGACAAAATTTCAAAATACTGTAGTTGAAATTAATATTTTTAAAACAAGACAAATTTACCTAAGAAGCAAAATTGTATATATTAAGACTAAATTTCTGAGAATGTATGTCAACATGAAACTGCATCAGTTTATTTTATTTCTATAATCTTATGCATTTTCAAATAAAATATAATATTCAACAAGACAAAAAAAAATGAATTTAAGTGTATTTGTCTTGGTCCATCATGTTTTTCATTTGCTCATTTAAGCTATATTTAGTGAGATTTACGGTTAAAGAATTGCCAATGGAACAAGACAAAATACAGTTAAATTTAGATACATTCCCCAAAACATGTCTTAATAAGCTTGTTTTAAGGATGTTATTGCTGGACAACAAAGGTGATTTATGAATAGGATTTTTAAAGTATAGGGGATAGAAATGTGTTCATATAGAATGACCTGAGGTGAAAACTGTATCAGACTGTCTGACTGGCGTGTTTGTTGTAATCCTGTTGTTGTAAAACTGTGTGTCTTACATGGGCCTTTCCTCCTCTTTGTCCTTTTTCTTTCTTTCTGTCTCCTGTACTCTCTCACATTTCTGTCTCCACCACTTTCGCTTCTTCCTCCTTGCATCGCCTGTCTCTCGTCTGTGGCTCAGACCTGAAAGATATACACAACAATAAGCATAGATACTTGCTTGCCTCAGAGAACCAACGGCCTGGCCATTTCTCCACAGCACCTATGAGCTGCCTGACAGCCTCTCCATCTTCAGGCTCTCTGTGCAGCCAGGCAGGGCTCCAGTCCGTCTCAAGCATCCAGGAGCGCATCATGTCCACGCCGGGCCAGCGCATCTCACAGAAACCAGCAGATTCATTGCCGAATGATTCCGTGTTCTGAACGAATCGGTTGAGTCAAAGTTTCATTAGCCCATGCATAAACATCTGGTGTATCAGCCATTTGAACGAATCGCTTGAATGAACAACTCAGTGACTCACTCATTAAATGCTCACTACTGGCACCTACTGGCGTTTTAATTTAGTTTAAAAGTATAATTTTCCCCATCATTTCTTGTTTGTATATTCCAAAAAATATTTAAAACAATATCATAACATTATTCAATGCAGTTGTATTTTTTCAGTGTAAATGATTTAATTTGATAATGTATAGATAACAATAATCACATTATTATAATTGAATTTATAGATTAAATGTAAGAATTTGAAATGAAAGATGAAGTATTAATTAGGTTAGGGGGAAAATGCCCTCTATAAAGGTAAAAAATGCCCTTGGATTAAATATAAAAAACATTCAGATTTATATGTCACAGCTGATAGAAAACTGATAAGAATATTGGTTCAGAATAAGTCATATTTGCACAAAAAAAAAAAATATATATATATAAGCCCGACACCCCCACATATCAAATCCCAATTTAACCCCTGATTTTTTATATATATATATATATATATGAAAAACCATTTCATGGCGTCACAGAGGTTTCCTCTTGAATGAATCAAAACTAATTCGCTAACAATGTGTAAGAAGCTAATGGAGGTGCTTCAGGCACCTGCTGACCTTTTACATTCAAAATGTTCTACTGGTAGTGATTTGCATGTTCTCATACATATGTATACTCTACTCTGGATCACTATGGCAACCTGAGAGTATTTCAAGGACTTCATCTGTGCTGTTATGCTTTCGTTCTGACAGATTGTGTCTAAGTGAATGATATCTGATATATCAGCTGTCTGTGAACACCTATAAGCATTATGACGTTGTCATAACAAAATTTAATTAGTTGATACCAGTGAAATTTCTGGGTTGTTAATACCAAGTGTTATTTAAAAAGTTATGTTTAAATAAATATTACTTAATAAAATGTTTAAGTACTTTATATATATATATACTTATTACTTATTATATACTTAGTACTTAAACATTTTATTAAGTAATATTTATTTAAACATATAACTTTTTAAATAACACTATATATATATATAGTTCAATAAACAGTTCAATAAGCAAGTACAATAATATTAGGTCACTTACATTTTAGGCGGAACCACAGCGCATCTCACAGCAACCAGCCGATTCATTGCTGAATGATTCCGTGTTCTGAGCGAA
Organism: Sinocyclocheilus anshuiensis; assembly: GCF_001515605.1. Taxonomy (NCBI): domain Eukaryota; kingdom Metazoa; phylum Chordata; class Actinopteri; order Cypriniformes; family Cyprinidae; genus Sinocyclocheilus; species Sinocyclocheilus anshuiensis. The sequence goes on from NW_015544165.1 coordinate 722,407, forward strand.
TCGGTTGAGTCAAAGTTTCATTAGCCCGTGTATACACATTTGATGAATAGCCGTTTGAACGAATCGCTTAAATGAACAACTCAGTGACACACTCAATAAACGCTGGCGTTTTTATTTAGTTTAAAAGTATCATTTCCACCATCGTTTCTTGTTTGTATATTCCAAAAAATATTGAAAACAATCTCATAACATTATTCAATGCAGTTGTATTTTTTTCAGTGTAAATTATTTAATTTGATAACGTAGAGATAACAATAATCACATTATTATAATTGAATTTATAGATTAAATGTAAGAATTTGAAATGAAAGATGTAGTATTAATGAGGTTAGGGGGGGAAATGCCCTCTTATTAGGCAACATCACACAACGTTTTCACCATTATGACTGTTTAATAGTTCAGTAAACAGTTCAATAAGCAAGTACAATAATATTAGGTCACTTTTAGGCCAAACCACAGCGCATCTCACAGCAACCAGCCGATTCATTGCTGAATGATTCCGTGTTCTGAGCGAATCGGTTGAGTCAAAGTTTCATTAGCCCATGCATAAACACTTGATGAAACAGCCGCCATCGTTTCTTGTTTGTATATTCCAAAAAATATTTAAAACAATCTCGTAACATTATTCAATGCAGTTGTATTTTTTCAGTGTAAATGGTTTAATTTGGTAACGTATAGATAACAATAATCACATTATTATAATTGAGTTTATAGATTAAATGTAAGAATTTGAAATGAAAGATGAAGTATTAATGAGGTTAGGGGGAAAATGCCCTCTATAAAGGTAAAAAAGAAGTCCTACTTTACCTCCCACCAGTGGCTTGATGCCATTCACTGAGATTCTCTGTAAATGTGTGAGATGGTAAAGGACGAAAAGAGAGAGAAAAAATATACGTGGCTAGAGCTTCCAGGCATTAGTTTCCATGGTTACGGCAAGTGGCTCACACCAGTGACGTCAGCCTCTGACGCAGTTCGGCAGAAAATCAGACAGAAATAGATTTGGTTTGTATCAACCAAACATATGGATGTATAATAAAATGTGAGAGCATTGACCTTAATCAATAACATAATCAGATCGATGTCAGTTTGTCCTGTGTGATTCACATGCAAACCAGTCACTACATGTCATCTGTGATTGCCCTGCTTACAATCCATTACTTACTGATCAATAGTTTGGAATAATTAGGATTTTTAAAATGTTTTTGAAAGAAGTAAATAGATGTAATATTGTGAAATATTATAGTGATTTCTGAAGGACCGTGTGACACTGAAAACTGAAGTAATGACTGCTGCATTACCATTACAGGAAAAAATGATATTTTTAAAAAATATATTAAAACAAAATTAAATTACTTTAAATTGTAATAATATTTCCCTGTATTCCCATATACAATTATTCCAAACTAGTAGTGTATATGTATAGTCCTCTGTCCTCTGTAGTTATCTGGGTTTGTCAGAAGGATCAACAGGTTTAAAGAAGCCACAGTGTTACTTTCTGCATGAACAGATGGCAGGGGTGTTAACCCTTTAGGAAGGATCTAGGGGGAGCTTCCTGTCCCTTAGGCCAGATGGTTCTGGTCTTCCTCCTGGCCAGGGACAATAAGGGCCAGATACAATAGAGGAAAATGAGTGTTGGGCTTCCCGTATTTAACTGTGTTTACTGCTCTTGACCCCACATCAGGCAGTTGTCCCATTGCACACGGACTTGAAACCATAACCAATTCTTTAAAATTGTAATAATATTTCACAATATTGTTTTTTTTACTGTATTTTTGATCAAATAAATCAACCTTGGTGAGCATAAGAGACTTCATTCAAAAACATTAAAAAATCTTTTGAAAGCTAGTGTAGATTATGTATATAGTCTACTATATCTATATACATTTTATCGTGCCAGCAATATTTAGCCATTTCAGGCCGTGTTTTATACCTCAAAGCATGTATTTCCAAATTATCCTTTGAAATATGCTGACCCTCTTTGTCTGCCATCCTGCAGGAGTCAGAGAAGATCATAGCCGAGCTGAATGAGACCTGGGAGGAGAAGCTGAGGAAGACTGAGGCCATCCGTATGGAGAGGTCAGTGAGGGTTTAGGTGCCATCTGGCTCCCTTCCTATTGTCTCTGTGCCCATACCCATAATGCCCATGAGGAGTGTCTGCTATGTGCCTGCATGCTCAGCTGGTGCCAGTCAGTACCAGACTTAAGCAGCTGTCAAATCGCACATAACACACCGACCTCAACACTAACATGCACATTCAAATATTCAAGAAATATTTTCCAGATGTCTTTAGTGCGAACTGTTCATAAAAAGGTGTTGAATGTACTGTCATTCAGCATGAGCCTGATGTTTTCCTTTCCTCCCCTCAGAGAGGCACTGCTGGCAGAGATGGGAGTGGCCATACGGGAGGACGGGGGAACCCTGGGTGTCTTCTCTCCTAAAAAGGTACAACACATGTAAACTCCTCTTCATTAATCACCATTACTGTCTGCACCAGTCACCTCCTTCTCATGTCTGGGCCTTTCTTTCTTCGTATTCATCATCCATCATTATTCATCCATTCCTTTTTTTCTTTTATCTTTGGTTTTGCTTGCCTCTTGCAATGGAATCCTATTAGATTGGTCCTGATAGACCAACGTCACTGTCTATTGAGGACTTTAGTGTTTATTCTTCTAATCAGGTTTGTAGAATTCAAGTTTTTTATTTTTATTTTTTATTTTTTCAAAAATAGAGTTCATGTAGCAAGCCATAGTTGTGTATTACTGAATAGTTAACATTTTCACACATCACATTTAATTTAATTTTATGAACAGATTAATGTACATCACCATCAGTGTGCTATAGTGTTTCCTGCATCGACATGCAACGTGACCGATTTTGACAGATTCAAAAACGAATGACTCTCATGAGTCTAATCAATCAGTTCTTTTAATAAATAGGACAAAAAGTTTTTGCCTTTTGGAATTATTAGTTAAACCCTTCAGAGCTGATACTGATTTAACGTCTGACTGGATGTTTATATGTCAACATGTAAAGACACCTTTTACAACAGATTTGTATTGTATTTGTACAGATTTGTAACAGAATAAAAATTGTGTAATATATTTATAACTACAGAGTAGCTGGAAACATCAGGGACTGATGCTTTTGCTTGCAAAACAAGGTCCATTGTGTGCCAGAAAGTACTTTTACCATAATTGCATTGTCTTTTTAGTGTTCCGCCCTGAAACACATCAACACAGTTAGCCTGCCTCTAAAACAAGGCATCTCCTCCCTGTCATTTAATTGTTTTTATTTGCCTGCTTATTCATGCTTTCATTCAATTTCTCTCCTTTTTTTCTCTATGACATCTTTCTGTCATTTTGACTGTCAAATAGCTTTACGTTGAAAGGCCCTGTGAACTCTATACTGACTTTAATGGGGTGTTTTCACCCAAAAAGGTTGGTGGTATATTAGTAGATTATGATGTGCAGTAGTTTCTAGTTATTTAGTTGATAGAGGCTAATGTAGTGCATTATCAGCCGTTGAAGAAGCCACATTTAATGGCTTTCTGTGAGTCATTATAAATCATTGAAATGGCATTTAACCTCATTATTTCACCTTTTAATTGGCCCTTGAATGCAGCTGGCGCTGTAGTGACATTAGTCACTTTTGTCTGACTTGTCTAACATTATCATTGACCCTGTTTCCCTAC
>NW_015544165.1:726204-730573 GCF_001515605.1 Sinocyclocheilus anshuiensis
CCCCTCACCTGGTGAACCTGAATGAGGATCCTTTGATGTCAGAATGTCTGCTTTATTATATCAAAGATGGAATAACAAGGTATGAAATCACTTCCAGAACTGTCAGAAATCTCTTGTCTGTATGTTGCACTGAGGCATCTTATGATTGCTACATATCCAACCAGTCAAGGGTCCTACAAAGGACATGATGTTGTTTACTGCTTTGATGTAAGGATTTTTCTGTCCTGAATTTGTCTACTTCGCCATTTAAAATAGACTTCTTATTATGGGCAATGTTCAACCTACAGACTAATTTTCATTGTTCCAAAATCCTGTTCCTCATAATGTTCATTAAACATAAAATATAACTGGCTGTAATTCTCGTGTCACATCATGTAGCAGTTTTATGTTTGCTGTGAGAAAATTGGCTTGTCACTAAAAACTTGTTGCATTATGCTTGGTTATGTTTCTGTGATGTGGATGTCAGAATATCGCTGTGTTAATTAAAATACATGTCTTTGTTTTGACAGGGTGGGCCAAGCAGATGCAGAAAGAAGACAGGATATTGTTCTAAGTGGAGCGCACATCAAAGAGGAGCACTGTATCTTCCGCAGTGAGAGGAATGCCAACGGAGATGGTTAGAGCTCACTTACATCTTTAGATCAGTTTAACTGTGTTCGGTTCACGTCTCAGCCGTTAAACGCTTATAAATCAGTGCAAATGAACGAACTTTTCTGTCAAAGATTATTTCTTTGTTCTTTACGCTTTTACTCAGTGAGCATTTGATATTATGCTTTTCTGCTGGAGGTAGTGAATTGTCTTCTGTCTCTGCAGTGATTGTCATGTTGGAGCCATGTGAGGGATCTGAAACATATGTGAATGGAAAACGTGTGATTTCTGCAGTCCAACTGCGCTCAGGTGACTCACTGACAGCTGCCTGCACATTTCATTTCTGCAGTTTTTAAGCTCTGGTTTAATGTGGTTGATTGTACTGTAGAAAAAAACAAAACAAAACAAATTAAACATTTTAATCTGGGAACTATTCACTTTAGTTTTCAATGCGAAGGTAAGCTATTTCCTGTGAATGTGTCTCATTAGCCTCTGTAGGTAAATAACTAGAAGAATAACAAAATGCATTAAACATTAAAACTATTTGTGCTACAGACCAGTGTGTTTATGATTACGATAATGCATTAATGTGATAACAAATGCCAGAATCAGGCAGCATAATGGACTTTGTACAGCTACAAGAACCGAAAATGGCTGTCATCACAAGCCTTGCATATTCAAGTTGGACAATACATTGATAGGCCATTATGTTGTTCCAGTGTGTACAAACCTGTTGATTCCTCAGGTAACCGCATTATCATGGGAAAGAACCACGTGTTCCGGTTTAACCACCCTGAGCAGGCTCGCGCTGAGCGTGAGAAGACACCATCAGCAGAGACCCCCGTAGAGCCAGTGGACTGGACATTCGCCCAAAGAGAACTTCTGGAGAAACAGGGTATCGACATGAAGCAAGAGATGGAGAAGAGGTACGAAAGCCCTAAAAATCATCAGATTTTATTAAACGACAACTCCATGATCACTACAAGAATTATATGGTTTTGACTCAGGCAAGTAATAGTAAATGTTTACACTGGTTTCTGGTTAACACATACATGTACATGCATTTGAACATTTATTGTCTTACTGTAAATATAATTTCTTTTATTTTATTTTCTTTTATGATTTCTGTCAATTATTTTCTGTGGTAATTGACATAATACTATATATATGCTGTCGGTAGAGCTTAACTTGTATTCAAACTCGCAAAATTCTTTCAAAGGAAGTGTGGATTCCAGTTAATACATAGTTTAGGGTTGGATAGCCAACCATAGCTGGGGCCACCCAGCAGCTACCGAAGACAAAATCTACATTTTGTGAAGTTTAAGCTCTTGGTATGGAATGTGAGCACATATGAATTGGATTATTGTAAGAAGGATTTTTAGGATTATGTTGTGGAAAGGAAATGCAGTGAGTTGTAAGAAAGAGCAGCTTTTTGATGCAGTGGTCTCGCACTGTATTATATCAGGCTTACAGAAATGGAGATCCTGTACAAAAAAGAGAAGGAAGAAGCGGACCAGCTGCTTGAGCAACAGAGACTGGTAAGGCTGAATCTCTTTGATAATTCTTGTTTTTTCTGTTGTTTATAAGAGGACCTGTTCTTTCGTTTCAGTTAGACCTTAATTGTCCTTCCAAATTTTGTTAACAACTTTCTTTAGACTGAGGGGAGAGATGTGCCATTTGATGAACTGAGTAAAACGGGCCCCTAGTTTTCTACTTGCTCTCCTGAAGTCCAACCAGCACTAATTCTGCACTATTAGCTCTGACAACTTGAGACTTTTGTGTGTCTGTATGTGTGTGAGAGAGAAACACTTCTCCCAGTGCATGGCTGAACCTCTTTGCATGGTAACTGAATCCACTCTGTCTGGATTGAGATAGCAGATGGCCCATCGCTGATATGGAATGATATACATATTCAGTTTGATGCAGCAAGAATTAGCGAGAATTTCTTATTCAAATTTTTATTTCTCTCTCATAGATTTGAGATGTAACCTTGCAAAACAGCATCAGCAGAAAAATACCAATTCGGCTTATAATTGGTAAATGGTATCTGTGTTTTTATGAAATCCATTGTTGTGTAAGGCATTGGTTTGCCATGTACCAGTTAAAGACTCCATGAAATCAAAATGGGAGCTTTTTTGAGAGAAAATAAATGATTTGACAATTGTATGTTTTAGAACTGTAATTTAACTTAAAATATGTATTAAATGTTTTAATGTGAATATATATAAAAAAAGATTTGAATTAAATTAAATATCATTCTTCAGGGTTATATATTTATCTGTAATATTTTGGGAGTAGACAAAAAAGGTCCATCGTCAACTTAATTTGAGATAAAGTAAAAAATGTATATGATATTTTATTTGATATAAAAGTTTTTTGCTTTAGAGGTTACCATATACGAGTCAGTTGTTTCATTTTGACTTCATAATATGACACTTAATTTTAATATTTTTCACACAGTATAAATGGGTCTGTGCAAATATTTATTTAAATTTACTTACTTTTGCAAAAATCATTATATTTGGATGTCTTTTACATCGTAGAGTTGACATCAAACTACGCCGTCACCATTTTTTATGGGGTCTTTAATTTAAATTGGAGGTCTTTTCTTTGGTTTATTCTGTATGCTGCTTTTGCATGATTTGTGTTTGTAGCATGTTTAACAGATTAATTTACAAGGTACTTAGTACCTCATTTAGTATTTGTTGCTGAGCAGTGTTGATAAGCTGGTCAAGCTTGAGTCAGCATTTGATTTACCCAAATAGATGTCGTTTCATCTGAGTTTGTTGGTTTTCTCAATGCAATTGCTGATATTTCCAATGCATTGTTGCCATAACCCAAGATTTCTGCTGTAGTTGATGAAGGCTAGTGACAATGTGGTTTCTCATTGACATCTGTAGCCTTGAGTTGTACACATCTGTGTCTGGCCAGGCACAGAGAGCATGCTATAACACAGCTATCCATGCTGGGGGTCTTAATGATGACAAGCTCTCCAATGCTCCGATGGTCTCATTCATATAATCTCATACACAGAACAACACAGATATCGCACACTGCACTGATTACACAGCCACGATTACATGGTCACCAGCTGTCTCCTTTGTTATTTGACTGTGATTTTTTGCATTGTCCTTGTTTTACTTGACCTGGAAAATGAGAAACTGCATTTTCTCTCAACTAACCTCTTTAACTGTAGTGGATGAAATCGATGCTTTTAACCTCCTTCGAGCCTGTCCTGTCTCTTTTTTTCTTCTCTGTACTGACCTGTAATAAACACGCAAGAGTCTAACCCACTGCTAGAGCTAGAAAAACTCTAAAACCAAATCTTCTCTATCAAGGACTTCAAGTGGGGGAATGAAGCAAAACTCATCAGGCTTTGTTGCATGCCACTGAAGCATGTTTGGGGTGCAACTTTCAAGAGCTCTAATTGAAGAGGATGTCATGAATTTAAACTTGACAAAAAAAGAAACCAGCGCAGCAACAAAAACAGTAGATCGAGCAACATCAATCCCTTTTTTTGTTGACATTTTTCTCATGATCATGAAAGTCATGCCTTGCATTTACTTTTTATAGTGATATGCAACTTGGGAATAACTGTGATTTGAATTTGTATCTACACACTGTAAATCTAAAAAACAGCATCACCATGTTTAGAAAGCTTGAGTATTGTCAAATGCATCTGCAAGTAAATAATCCTCTCTAAAATTTTCATATCTGTGGTCGACTTGCAGTCTTTTCCTGCAGGTAGTTAGAAATTGTCAAGCAGGTTGACATTTTTTTT
>NW_015544165.1:731867-787706 GCF_001515605.1 Sinocyclocheilus anshuiensis
TCAATTATTTTCTGTGGTAATTGACATAATACTATATATATGCTGTCGGTAGAGCTTAACTTGTATTCAAACTCGCAAAATTCTTTCAAAGGAAGTGTGGATTCCAGTTAATACATAGTTTAGGGTTGGATAGCCAACCATAGCTGGGGCCACCCAGCAGCTACCGAAGACAAAATCTACATTTTGTGAAGTTTAAGCTCTTGGTATGGAATGTGAGCAAATATGAACTGGATTATTGTAAGAAGGATTTTTAGGATTATGTTGCGGAAAGGAAATGCAGTGAGCGTAAGAAAGAGCAGCTTTTTGATGCAGTGGTCTCGCACTGTATTATATCAGGCTTACAGAAATGGAGATCCTGTACAAAAAAGAGAAGGAAGAAGCGGACCAGCTGCTTGAGCAACAGAGACTGGTAAGGCTGAATCTCTTTGATAATTCTTGTTTTTTCTGTTGTTTATAAGAGGACCTGTTCTTTCGTTTCAGTTAGACCTTAATTGTCCTTCCAAATTTTGTTAACAACTTTCTTTAGACTGAGGGGAGAGATGTGCCATTTGATGAACTGAGTAAAACGGGCCCCTAGTTTTCTACTTGCTCTCCTGAAGTCCAACCAGCACTAATTCTGCACTATTAGCTCTGACAACTTGAGACTTTTGTGTGTCTGTATGTGTGTGAGAGAGAAACACTTCTCCCAGTGCATGGCTGAACCTCTTTGCATGGTAACTGAATCCACTCTGTCTGGATTGAGATAGCAGATGGCCCATCGCTGATATGGAATGATATACATATTCAGTTTGATGCAGCAAGAATTAGCGAGAATTTCTTATTCAAATTTTTATTTCTCTCTCATAGATTTGAGATGTAACCTTGCAAAACAGCATCAGCAGAAAAATACCAATTCGGCTTATAATTGGTAAATGGTATCTGTGTTTTTATGAAATCCATTGTTGTGTAAGGCATTGGTTTGCCATGTACCAGTTAAAGACTCCATGAAATCAAAATGGGAGCTTTTTTGAGAGAAAATAAATGATTTGACAATTGTATGTTTTAGAACTGTAATTTAACTTAAAATATGTATTAAATGTTTTAATGTGAATATATATAAAAAAAGATTTGAATTAAATTAAATATCATTCTTCAGGGTTATATATTTATCTGTAATATTTTGGGAGTAGACAAAAAAGGTCCATCGTCAACTTAATTTGAGATAAAGTAAAAAATGTATATGATATTTTATTTGATATAAAAGTTTTCTGCTTTAGAGGTTACCATATACGATATGGGTCTGTGCAAATATTTATTTAAATGTACTTACTTTTGCAAAAATCATTATATTTGGATGTCTTTTACATCGTAGAGTTGACATCAAACTACGCCGTCACCATTTTTTATGGGGTCTTTAATTTAAATTGGAGGTCTTTTCTTTGGTTTATTCTGTATGCTGCTTTTGCATGATTTGTGTTTGTAGCATGTTTAACAGATTAATTTACAAGGTACTTAGTACCTCATTTAGTATTTGTTGCTGAGCAGTGTTGATAAGCTGGTCAAGCTTGAGTCAGCATTTGATTTACCCAAATAGATGTCGTTTCATCTGAGTTTGTTGGTTTTCTCAATGCAATTGCTGATATTTCCAATGCATTGTTGCCATAACCCAAGATTTCTGCTGTAGTTGATGAAGGCTAGTGACAATGTGGTTTCTCATTGACATCTGTAGCCTTGAGTTCTACACATCTGTGTCTGGCCAGGCACAGAGAGCATGCTATAACACAGCTATCCATGCTGGGGGTCTTAATGATGACAAGCTCTCCAATGCTCCGATGGTCTCATTCATATAATCTCATACACAGAACAACACAGATATCGCACACTGCACTGATTACACAGCCACGATTACATGGTCACCAGCTGTCTCCTTTGTTATTTGACTGTGATTTTTTGCATTGTCCTTGTTTTACTTGACCTGGAAAATGAGAAACTGCATTTTCTCTCAACTAACCTCTTTAACTGTAGTGGATGAAATCGATGCTTTTAACCTCCTTCGAGCCTGTCCTGTCTCTTTTTTTCTTCTCTGTACTGACCTGTAATAAACACGCAAGAGTCTAACCCACTGCTAGAGCTAGAAAAACTCTAAAACCAAATCTTCTCTATCAAGGACTTCAAGTGGGGGAATGAAGCAAAACTCATCAGGCTTTGTTGCATGCCACTGAAGCATGTTTGGGGTGCAACTTTCAAGAGCTCTAATTGAAGAGGATGTCATGAATTTAAACTTGACAAAAAAAGAAACCAGCGCAGCAACAAAAACAGTAGATCGAGCAACATCAATCCCCTTTTTGTTGACATTTTTCTCATGATCATGAAAGTCATGCCTTGCATTTACTTTTTATAGTGATATGCAACTTGGGAATAACTGTGATTTGAATTTGTATCTACACACTGTAAATCTAAAAAACAGCATCACCATGTTTAGAAAACTTGAGTATTGTCAAATGCATCTGCAAGTAAATAATCCTCTCTAAAATTTTCATATCTGTGGTCGACTTGCAGTCTTTTCCTGCAGGTAGTTAGAAATTGTCAAGCAGGTTGACATTTTTTTTTCTCAGCTTAATGGATCGATTTGTACATTTTTCTGCATTTAATGTTGTATTGATTCCCCAAAATTGTAGAAAATCTCTAGAAAAGTTTCACATATGTAATTAGGAAATCCTGTGTATCTGATGTTTATAGTAATAATACAAATACTTCAGAAATGTACATGTATAAATTGAAGGTTAACTTTTATCGTAAACAAACCAGTCGCCAGTGCTTCTGCTTTCATTATAATCTCATTTTAGCAAAGCATCATCTCATTTAGCTGTTCATCATTTTGCATATCACAACACTGTCCATTCTTTACAGAAGCATTCCTTTTGATTTCGATATCCCATTTTAATTTTCCCATTTTGTTTTTCGCACTCTTTGGTTTGTTTCCTGTTTTGTTCTCTCAAGGATGGAGACTCTGATAGTGGCGACGACTCTGATAAGAGGTCGTGCGAGGAGAGCTGGAGACTCATCACTTCACTTCGGGAGAAACTTCCTCCCAGCAAGCTCCAAACCATAGTCAAAAAGTGTGGTTTACCCAGCAGCGGTAAAAGACGGGAGCCTGTCAAAATGTACCAGATCCCTCAGCGTCGTCGCCTTACAAAGGACTCCAAATGGGTGACTATCTCTGATCTGAAGATCCAGGCAGTCAAAGAAATTTGCTACGAGGTGGCTCTGAACGATTTCCATCACACCCGTCAAGAGATTGAGGCTCTGGCCATAGTAAAAATGAAAGAGCTTTGTGCCACCTACAACAAGAAAGACCCGAATGAACGCGATTCTTGGAGAGCTGTGGCTCGAGATGTCTGGGATACTGTAGGGGTCGGGGACGAACGAATCGAAGATGTCATAACAAACGGGCGAGGTGTAACTGACATGGATGACCTAAAAGTGCACATTGACAAACTGGAAGACATCCTGCAAGATGACATTGGAAGCAGGGCATAGGTTCATGTACATAACTAGTTGACACTACAAATCACACATCACAGACTCATCACAGCATTGGACAGCTTGTCCCTATCAAGTCAAACTGTTATGTGACACTTGTTTTAAGCAATTGAATGTTCTTGTTGTCATTTGTAGATTCAAATTGCAATGATCTGCCTGGAAAATATCACATTAGCACCTTGCATCAACAATTTGATCCTCAACCCATGCTAGTTATGCATATGGGTAAAAAGGCTAGCAATAAGTGTGTTTGTTAAAGGTATCCAAACTACAAGAAGATCTCAGAACAGTGTTCTTGAACCTTGATTCATAAAATAAGCTTTTTTTTTGCAATAAAGTATTGGGAAATATGAGTTTTGAGAAAGACACCCTTTAGTTCTTGACTGTAGTATTAACTTTTTTTAAACTTTAGTATATTTTTGAGATGCCATCATGGAATTGCGAAGTACTTTACACTGATTTGCCTCAGTTTACCTTTGTTTTGCTGCTGGTCTTGACAGTCTGAATCGATCTAAGAATTGAATACATAACCACTACACTGCAACATTTCATACTGTCCAGTGAGAGAACCTTGAACCATTACTTGAATTTTGAGTTTCTGAATCTTCAATTCAGTCATATTTGTGCATTCAAGATGCACGGGTGATATGTCCAGTAAATGCTGCAAGGTTAATAGCCAAACTTTTATATTCTTGAATGTTTCAAAACGCATGTCGGAGATGCAAATGACATTTTTACTGTTACATTTTATGCAAATTAAGAGCTTTGTGCCACCTACAACAAGAAAGACCCGAATGAACGAGATTCTTGGAGAGCGGTGGCTCGAGACGTCTGGGACACTGTAGGGGTTGGTGATGAACGAATCGAAGATGTCATAACCAACGGGCGAGGTATAACTGACATGGATGACCTAAAAGTGCACATTGACAAACTGGAAGACATCCTGCAAGAGGTGAAAAAGCAGAACAACACGAAGGACGGAGAGATTAGAGCTCTCCGGAATAAGATGTTGAAGATGGAGCAAGTGATTCCACTAATTTCCAACGAGTCCCAGGAGAAAAACGCTCGCAGTGCACTCATGAGAGCCCGCAGTTCCAGTGAGGGTAAAGCTCCTGAGGAGAAACCCAACGGTGAACAGTCAGACGAGCAGGCGTCTAAGATGATGGATGATGATTCTGCGTTCCGACGTGGACATATGCGGTGGATGCAACAAGAGCAAGTACGCCTCAAGAACCTCCAGCAACAGGAGATTTCCAAGCAGCTCCGGAGGCAAAACGGACCTCACCGATTCATCCCACCTGAAGACCGCAAGCTGCGCTTCCCCTTCAAGAGTAACCCCAAACATCGCAACTCCTGGACCCCTGGCACTCATATCATCATCACAGGTGAACAGGTGATTGAGTTGAAAGTTCCCAAAGAAGCGGTCCAGGAAGAGGAAGACTGCAAAGGGGAGGCTGCAGAGCCCAGAGAACAAGTGGTGCCCATCGTCCACACATACCCTACTCTTCCTAGTCCCATGGGTCAGCGTAGAAGCAAAGATTTAGAGCAGGGCCATAGACACAATCAAAGCCACAAACTCCATGAACGAGGCCGAAGTAACTCCTTCAACAGCAGTCAGCGAGCCTCTGACTCTACAGAGTCCCTCAATTCTGGGAACAGGAAGCCCCCTCATCCCCAACAGGCCTTTTACCAGCCACGCTACAACCAAAACCAGCATCATTATCCACAACAACAGCATCCAACTCAACAGCTCTACCATTACAATACTGATGCCATCAACAAGTACCAGCAGTACCCACCCAATCAGCAGCCGAGCCACCACAACAATTTTTACACGCCACCCCGTATGCGTAGGCAAATGTCTTCCCCCAATTTGAAGGGCAGTCGAGAAACCACAGTGTGACATTGGAAGCAGGGCATAGGTTCATGTACATAACTAGTTGACACTACAAATCACACATCACAGACTCATCACAGCATTGGACAGCTTGTCCCTATCAAGTCAAACTGTTATGTGACACTTGTTTTAAGCAATTGAATGTTCTTGTTGTCATTTGTAGATTCAAATTGCAATGATCTGCCTGGAAAATATCACATTAGCACCTTGCATCAACAATTTGATCCTCAACCCATGCTAGTTATGCATATGGGTAAAAAGGCTAGCAATAAGTGTGTTTGTTAAAGGTGTCCAAACTACAAGAAGATCTCAGAACAGTGTTCTTGAACCTTGATTCATAAAATAAGCTTTTTTTTTTGCAATAAAGTATTGGGAAATATGAGTTTTGAGAAAGACACCCTTTAGTTCTTGACTGTAGTATTAACTTTTTTTCATGCACGCAGCAGCCGCTTGCTTTAGTTAAAAATAAGTGTTTTGTGAATGTTGATGCTTTAATAACAAATATTTATAGGTAGTGTGTATGCTGGGATTTCATAAATTTCATGGAGAAAAAAGTTACGTAACTAGTAATGTAACTAATTACTAATTACTTTTGAAATAAAGTAATCAGAACAGTAATGTGATTACTTTATACCAGGGAAATGGCTATATTCCTGGTGTAAAGCGAAAGAATGAAGAGAATGAATTTGCATTTTTCAAATAAGCCCTTCTGCTTTTTGGTTTAGTCCAAAGCCAAAAATGACCCTTATTTTTACGCAGAAAACACGCAGTTTGATATACACGACAGTTTAAGTTATTGTTTGATAATAATTGTTTAAATTAATATAATAAATTAATATAATAATAATAATATAATAATACTTTTGCCCCGCCCCAACCCGTATTTTGGGACCCAAATGTTGACAGGTCATTATTTTTTGAAAATCTGTACACATACTTTCATTTCTGTGCAGCACTGAAAGGTGAAGTAAGTCACTCCTCGATAATCTTTATTTTGAACTGTTATCTAGACATGCCATTTCCCTGCTCCAATAAAGAATGTTATGCTAACATTAATGCACGGTGCTGCCAGCTACTCTTAACTACCACAAGAGGAGCTAAGGAAATGTATAAAGTCAAACGAACAATGTATTTTTACCCTTTTTAAAGGGAACTTGTCTGTTCAGTATTTATCTATATGCAATGATGATATCAAGTGCCTCCAAAAGGCCCTGTATTATAATGTGTTGTTTAGGGGGGCGTTTTTGTGCAACATATGATCTTTAATGCTCAAAGATGTGTTGATGGTTTACTAATATTGCTATTACATTGAACTGTGCTGAATATATCAAAATTTCAACAATGACTGAAATAAAATGGACAAGTTTGAAAGTGAAAAAACGTGAAAGTGATGTGACATGACGTGACGTGTAGCCAAGTATGGTGTCCCATACTCAGAATTTGTGCTCTACATTTAACCCATCCAAGTGCACACACACAGCAGTGAGTAATGAACACAAACACACAGCAGTTGGGGGTTTGGTGTCTTGCTCAAGCGTCTCACCTCAGTCGTGGTATTGAAGGGGGAAGAGTGCGCTGGTCATTCACTCCCCCCACCTACAATCCCTGCCGGTACCGAGACTCAAACCAGATTTAAGATATCAAACTCAAAGATTCCAGATTTTTAAATAGTTGTATCGCGGCCAAATATTGTCCATATATATATATATACTTAATAGCATATACTTAATAGCATATACTTAATAGCAATCACATTTAAAGAATTTTAAAATGTGTATTAGTAAATTAGTAGCATGATCATTTCATCATATTACAGCTCTTAGGAGGTATGACAGCAGTCAGCCATTAGTCAGTGTTGTGGTATAAGTTTGAAGTTAAATATAAAAGGAGTTTGACTTCAAATCCAGAGCACTTGTATTATCCATCTTGTATAAGTGGGTTTACAGTTGTTTTGACATTGCATTTACAGACAGAACATTCTCATTTGTTATAAAACTATGTGGGACAACTGAATTGTGTTTAAATGTCAGGAAAATATTACATATGACCACAAAAAAATAACTGTTTTGTCTGTTCTATCTGAAACTTTTCATTACTATTTCAATGTATTATAAATGTAATGTAATGTAGTGAAATGTCTGGATGTCTTGGCACCTTGAAAATTGTTACTACAGTTTCAGTAGATGCGGCAGTAGAGAACATACCTTTATTTTATTTTTGTTTTTATTTTTTATTTTTTTTAAATGCTGGAGGGGTGCAGGAAGGGTTTCATGTCTTGGATATTATCAGAAGTGTGTTCTCCCCATGACAGAACACTGAAATTAAAAGTACTTTAAGTGTTCACTATTAATCACATAAAAGTTATGGGTTTGCTCAAATCTAAAGTATTGAACTTCAGCATGTAGCTCATCCTGCAGCTTTTGTGTTATGCAATCACATAGACTTATGTAAGGATGGATTTGCAACAATAGGGACAAGAGACTTGGAGGTGAGCTTTTTCTGCTTGAGCCACCTCACAATGCCCTAGCAACCCTAGAAGCTGCATAGCAACATTATCTTTATTGTCTAGTTCTGTGTGCAAAATTAGTGCTGTTTAGTTTAACTTCAGTCTAAGTCATTAAAAAAGTAATTTAAGAAGTATAATTATTATTCTGTCATCTTGAACTAGCCAAATGGCACACCATTACTAAAGCTACAGTGTAACCATCCTTCTGAAGCTTTATCTCTAAGGTTCAGTGAGTGTTTATCGTGCTGATATGATCGTGTCGTCTCTCTTAATCAAACCTTCTCAAAGGTATATGAGAGTAAACTGCAAGAGCTGCAGAAACAGGTGGAGACTCGCTCACTGGCTGCAGAGACCCCAGATGAAGAGGAAGAAGAAGAGGAGGAGGATGAAGGTAGTGTATTTTAAATGCTAAAATCAAAATGGTCAGGATCAGAATCTAATATTTGTGGTTGTTAAGCTACCCTATGGCATGAAATGAACCATATTTCTAAAGATTTTTTATGTGCAGTGTACTGGGACATGTAGGACATGTTCCTAAATCAACATTGTTTGAATCACATTCCTGTCCTAACCCTATCCATAACCTCAACCCAACCAAAACTACCCCAACAATCAGAGGAACATAGATAATAGGCCGATAAGCCTCTACACCTCTCAGACCCTAGAGTCTGTTTGATTGAATGTTGTTCTAGGAACTATAAGAACATCCTGCTTGGCAAAATCACAACCATCTACAGTATATCACTGCCGTGCCATGTTTGACTGTTGTTCCTGTATTGTTGCAGTGCCCTGGACCCAACATGAGTATGAGCTGGCCCAGTGGGCTTTCAGGAAGTGGAGATACCACCAGTTCACCTCCCTCAGAGACCAGCTGTGGGGCAATGCTGTATACCTCAAAGAAGCCAATGCCATTAGTGTGGAGCTCAAGAAAAAGGTACAGCAAACATTTGTCAGGCATCTAAACATTGAACTGTTTTTAACTTCACCCAGTGTGAAACCCTGAAAAAAGGCTTAAAAGGACGGTCTTGTGCATGTTTATATATGTGTGAATGGCCTCTAAAACAGACAGGTCAGTTTTTTTTACTGCCACTGTGCCACAACATGATGTAAAACAGTGTATGGCTGAGCTTTTCATTGTGATGGCAGTTTACCAGTAAGTTCTGCTGTATTTACATATTCTCAGACAGATCCCTGTTGCTTTACTCATTACCCATCTGTCAGCTTTCAACAGTTGTCTCATTAAAGTAAAAAAAAAAGCACATACGAACAGTTTCATCAGTTCTTTTTCTGTCACTTGCTTCTCTTATACTTGTTTATGCCACTTTTTTCAGTTCACATGTGTATAACCCTTGCTGTGGAGCCTTGAGATAGAAACATTTCTATTCTGATTTATCATGCGCTCTTACTTTGTATTTATAGCTTGATTGGGGCAAGAGGAAATATTTAATTTGTTTTTCATTAGAGTGTGGAAATCTTCTGCTGTATTCAACTTTGATACATTACTTCAGTTTCCAAAAATGTCTGGATCAGCTCACATCATTCATCCTTGTTTATGCCCTTATGTCTCGTTTACATAATCTATTTGTAGGTCCAGTTCCAGTTTGTCTTACTCACGGACACCCTCTACTCTCCATTGCCCCCGGAGCTGCTGCCTCCAGAACCAGAGAAAGAGCATGACACTAGGCCTTTCCCTCGAACGGTGGTGGCTGTGGAGGTTCAGGACTTGAAGAACGGAGCCACTCACTATTGGTCCCTGGAGAAGCTCAAGTAAGCCTCAGCCTGCCAACCAGACTGTGATCTACAGAGTTTTGCTCTTATTTTTTGTGCAATTATTATTTGGAACAATCCATTTAGAGATCCCAAAGCTCTATTTAAAATGTGTTATTTTTATTTTTACTTTAAATGGTGTTTAAAGTGCTTTTCGTGAGCTGTAATTGTTTCTAAGGGTGACATTTATGACAGAAAATTTGCATGGCTTCTCACAAAACTTGTTTCAACGTTGATTTTGCGATGTGTGATCTGAAATGTGACTTGACTTGTCATGTTCTTACAGGCAGAGGCTGGACCAGATGCGAGAGATGTACGACCGTGCAGGCGAGATGGCCTCGTCCAATCCGAGTGAGGATGGGGAGGGTGCTTTGACCGGCAGTGACCCGTTCTATGACCGCTTCCATTGGTTCAAGTTGGTTGGGAGGTATGCTAATCACCTAAACATGTTCATATGACTTGAGAAATGATTGAGCATGTTAAACAGAAATCATTATGTCCTATGGTTTTAAATACTGTGAAATTAGGTTTAATTCTGTGAGAATTTGTTATATTCGTTTGTAAAGAGCTGCTCTCAGAGGGAGCCCATAAATCATTCACGACATCTTTGTTTAATCATTTACACGGTTATTTTTCTCTGTATATTCAAATCACCTTTTTTATTCACATGATTTTTTGTTTTTGTTTATTTGTTTTGCATTGTTTTCCCAAATTTTTCTGTGCTTGTGTTTTGCTGTATGCTGATGTAGATTTTTTTAATGCAATGTTTTTATCCATTTGTCTTTATTTTAAACATTCATTTCATATGCAGATTGTTTTTTTTGTTCCTCTGTGCACATTATACACATTATTATTTAAATTTTGGGGATTTTTGTTTTTTTATCTTTTTTCCATGTTTTATTTCAAAGATCAAAATTAGAACCGTTTCTATGATGTCTTTTTAAAATATAAAAACTTACTGCCTTAATAGAGTAAAAAAAAAAGATGCAATTCATTATTGTCTGTATTATGTACCTGCTATGTATTGTTTTCTATTTTATGTCTAAAGTCATGGCCCTTAAATGTGGCTAATTTAAATAATCCTGTAAACACTTGCTTGTGCCTGCATCCTACCCACGCACCTTTTTTTTAGCTCACCTATTTTTCACGGCTGTGTGAACGAGCGTCTGGCCGACCGCACTCCCTCGCCCACCTTCTCCACCACCGATTCTGAGATTACTGAGCTGGCCGATGAAAGGCAGAGCGAGATGGAGGACTTCATGGATGACGAGGCTTTAGTGGACGACACCAGCTCAGATGCTGGGACCGAGGAAGGCTCTGACATCTTCAGCGATGGGCAGGACCCCTTCTATGACCGTTCCCCGTGGTTCATCCTGGTGGGCAGGTTGGTGGCGGCCACTGCTCAGGGGGAAACCTGAAAAATGAGGGCTGGAAAGAGAGAGAATGAATGACAAAGAGAAATGGAGACAGTTGTGTGGCTCAGTGTGCAGCTGTTAATGATTTAAAGATAGATCCATTGAAAATGAAATAAACTGAATACATTTTCTAGTAATGTGAGATCAGATCTGATCTAGGAAATGGCTTGCACGGGTATAACAGATACCTCCTCCAGTTCTCCACAGCCTACATTTAACCTCCATCTGTCTGGTTTGGTTTAACATTAGTACTCTAAACATTAGTACACATTTGTGTTTGTTTTCATCCATTGTATTTATTTTAATCGGGCTGTCAATCGATTCAAATGTGTTATGGTTAGCATTCAGTTCCTTTTTAGGCAAGAAATCTAATACAAAGAAAGAAATGCAAATGTAATAATAAAATTCAATAATATAACCATGTTCTCAGCACTTAATGGACTTAATCTTACATATGCAGAGTTTTAGCCACCGGCCTGCCACATTTGTTCTCTGCTGGAGTTCACATTAACATTTTTATGAACGATAGTGTTTTAGTTATGGGTGATATTGCACTTAGCCTCAATGGTAATTAAATTTCACCATACAAGAATGCAAATGACTTTTGTTAAACATCCCGTCTCCCATAAAGAATGACTTTCTCCATTGACTGAGAATCAAATTCTCTGCTAAGGGTCTATTGTGAATGTATGTCTAAGACACAGACACTTGAACACAAGGAATGCTCAGATCAGTTTTTAGAAGTCAGACAAAAATGTAAACCTTGATATTTTAATCGGGCTGTCAATCGATTAAAATGTGTTATGGTTAGCATTCAGTTCCTTTTTAGGCAAGAAATCTAATACAAAGAAAGAAATGCAAATGTAATAATAATAAAATTCAATAATATAACCATGTTCTCAGCACTTAATGGACTTAATCTTACATATGCAGAGTTTTAGCCACCGGCCTGCCACATTTGTTCTCTGCTGGAGTTCACATTAACATTTTTATGAACGATAGTGTTTTAGTTATGGGTGATATTGCACTTAGCCTCAATGGTAATTAAATTTCACCATACAAGAATGCAAATGACTTTTGTTAAACATCCCGTCTCCCATAAAGAATGACTTTCTCCATTGACTGAGAATCAAATTCTCTGCTAAGGGTCTATTGTGAATGTATGTCTAAGACACAGACACTTGAACACAAGGAATGCTCAGATCAGTTTTTAGAAGTCAGACAAAAATGTAAACCTTGATGATGTCGAAGCTAAGGGTTCTTTAAAAAAATATGATTGTTGCAATACGTTGTGTTAATCCCATCTGTTAACACATTAACTTTGATTTACCCCAGTTTCTTTATTTTTATTAACTTATTCATTTATTGTGCTTGTATATGAAAATATTAAATTGTGTTCATTTGTTTAATGTCTTTATTTAATTTTGTCTGTTCTTTTTTTTCCTTTTAATATGAATTTTCATTCGGTGTACTTAAGAGCTGTTATTTATCAGTCAGCTATACAAGAGAGAAGGATAGAGGAGGAGAGAGGCAACATAGTCTGGATCGATGCAGAGGCGTAAATGGACCTGCGTCATTGTGACTTCACCGATGCGCTACAGTGATAGCTCTCCTCCATCTTGGCCTTGAGGCTGCCTACAGGGGGAGGAGGAGCTCTTTGACGGCAAACAGCTCCTGAAATTCAGACTATGTGTGCCCCCTAGCCTCTGAAAACATCAAATATTCTAATACAGTCTCTCTCGCAACAAACCAATACATTTTTTACATGAGTTATTTGGTTGCCCTTTTTTTTCTTTGGCATTCAGTTTCAAGGTTGACAAATTTGTTTTCTGTCTATTGTTATTTAGTGCCATGTTTTGTTTGCGTCAGCTCAGTGAAAGTGTCTTAACACATCATATCCATTATTCTCTGATGGTGTTAATCAGGGTTATGGAGATGAGCCCGTGGCCCTGCAGTGAAAGGAAGGGACTGTGTGTAACACTGCTAGGCTGTTTTTAAACATCTCTTGTACTCTCCATACTATTACATATGGTACATATGGTGCATGAGACTGTCAGGCGGCGATGACTCTCAGGGCAGTACTATAATTGCCATTCTTTTTCCTCCAGAGCCTTCGTGTACCTGAGTAACCTGCTGTATCCTGTGCCTCTGGTGCACCGTGTCGCTATAGTAACAGAGAAGGGAGAAGTTCGAGGATTCTTGCGAGTGGGGGTCCAAGCCATCGCTGGTGAGCGCTGCCCTATATTAATGAATGAATTAAGGCTTGGCTCAGATTTAATTAAGCACAGTTGATACTTGTGTCCTAATTCTTTGGTATTTGTGTTTTTGTAGCCGATGAAGAGGCTCCTGATTATGGATCTGGTGTGCGTCAGTCGGGCACTGCTAAAATTTCTTTTGACAATGAGTACTTTAAAAAGGTATGAGTCAGTCCAGCAAGCCTCCCCCCCCTCTATCTATCTATCTATCCATCCATCCATCCATCCATCCATATCCATCCATCCATCCATCCATCTATCCATCTCGCAAAAACTATTCATCTCATCTGATAAAAGAGTTTTAATTCCAAACACCGACCCAGCTAAATTGTTAACATTTGAAGTTTAAACATCTTGCCTCGGGTTTGACATTTGTACTAGTTTCTTCAAGGTTTCGGTTGTTGAGACATTTTTGTGATCGCTGCCTTTATCTTTTTATTTCCTTTCTTTATTTCTTCCTCTCTCTTACACCATCCAGAGTGATTTCTCCTCTGTGGTCATGACCCGCTCTGGCCTCTCTTTGGAAGAGCTGCGTATTGTGGAAGGTCAAGGTCAGAGTTCGGAGGTCATCACCCCTTCAGAGGAGATGAACAGAATAAATGACATGGGTGAGTGTAGATGCACAGGCCAGCTGGCAGCCTCTGAGCTCTGAACAAAACCGCTCCGTCCGAGTGAAAATAAATGCTTACACATCCAGACGATGCTGTTGTGTTTTGCTATGTCGCTTTTGATTTACACTGCCTCAGTGACCTGAAAGCTTTGGGACCAAACTGATTCTTCTAGCAGGTTTTAACAGGTCAATAAAAGAAGACCATGGAAACAGATTTATGGTGTCTCTGTTATTAAAACATCAAATAATATAAAGTAACTATCAACCTGTTCCAGTTTGCCTGCATTTAACACCCTCTAATAGTGGTGATAAAAAGCGTAATATAAAAATAAATGTAACTGCATTAGGTTCTATATAAAATTGTCATATAAAATAAAATGCTTGATTTAGATTATTTATATAGATTTTTTTTATAGAATTAGATGATTCTACACAGTAGGAAAAAAATAGAGAATTGTTGACCAAGAAAAACAAGATTAACATTTATGCATTTAGCAGAGATCAATGATTTCATATAGATTGAGTGTATTTTTTTTTTTTATAATATAGAATTGTTATAGCATTAGATGGTTCTACACAGTGGAAATAGGTTTTGCCAAGAACAAAATGCAAGGAATGCCCAAGAAAATCAGCCAGCATCAACAATAAAATCAACAATTTCACATGAACTGTTTAGAGATCCATTAACAAAATCTGATATTAATGAATGTGTTTTGTGTCTAAAAGACTTAAAGCTTGGGAACGTGGACACCAAACTGGGTGACAGTTTGGCAGAGCATCTGGAAGTGGGCAGTATTTTCACTTTCCGCGTCACCGTTCTGCAGGCGAGCAGCATCCCGCCCGAGTATGCAGACATCTTCTGCCAATTCAAGTGAGTCAGTCTGTCTCTATGGCAACCCTTCGTTCTTGTCTCATTGGTCTTTATTCAGACAGAGCACACGCACACCTCCACATAAATCACGCAATCGCACAGTCACGCTTCTCTCAGTAATCCTGTCTCATGCTGCCAACAGTTTCCTCCATCGTCACGATGAGGCGTTCAGCACAGAGCCCCTGAAGAACACAGGCAAAGGTGCCCCGCTGGGCTTTTACCACGTACAGAATGTAAGTGTTGAAAGCAGTGAGAGAAACAAGCTTTTAAGGAGGAAATTGAACATTATGGTGGCATAACCGATCCAGAGTTGCTCTCATTTAAGTATTTTATCAGGCTAACTGCGTATGCAGAATTATGCCTCATTATTACACATTGTCAGGCAAATACGCATGTGTTGTCAACTTATTTATCCGGTTTTCACATCCAGATCTCAGTGGAGGTGACGGAGTCCTTTATTGAGTACATAAAGACAAAGCCAGTTGTGTTTGAAGTGTTTGGCCATTACCAACAGCACCCACTGCACATCTATGGACAGGAAGTAGTCAGGTAACAACCTGTTGTCCAGTATCACACATTTGATAAACATAATCATATGTTTAGCTTGAAATCATTCAATATTTTGAGGGCCATTTACATTTCAGGGCCATAACCACATTAAGGCTGACTTTTCTCTAGTATTCAAATTTGTCAAAGGTATTTGTCAGTGACTGATGTTATAAAATTTTACAGTTGTCAAATATGAAAATTAAACATTTTATCTTTTATAGTTTTTTACAGTGCTGTAATGTTTATTTTTGTTTCAGTCTTGGTTTAAGTGATTTTAGTACTTCAACCTAAACTAATTTATTTAGGTTAGTTGCAACATTTCTAATTTTCGTTTAAGTCTTTCAAGTTTAAGTTTTTCATCTAATATTTATATATTAATTTATTTCAATTATAAATCGATTAATAGATTGCCTAGTTAACAATAACAACATTACATTGTACTTTAACTTATTCAGTTTTGACAGGAAAATAGCCATTGATGCTGATATGGCATAAAAAAAATAAATAAAATGAAATAAAGGAATGACAGGAAAGCTTTTAAAATGTTAAATGTCCAATGTAAGTTCTATCAACACATTTACTTATTTCTTTTTTATTGGAACAAACCAAGTCAATATTATTTCCCTCTGTTATCGACATGTTGATGGAGCTTGTTTTGTATTTAAATAAGTAACTGAAACAAATATATTGTATAGTTGTTCTACAGCGTATCTTAATTGTTGTAAAAAATATAGTATGAATATAGCAGGAAATAAATGTTCTCATAATCCTGACTTTGTGGTTATGCCCTTGGTGGATTGATTAAATCAGCATACAGGTTGATTAGTATTAATATATATATATTTTTTTTTTTACATTTCTGATTCATTTTCTGCTTCTCTTGTAGCCCTTCTCAGCCTTCCAGAAAGTACTACACCCCACCTATGCCTTTGTCTAAACCAGGTATGATGGCAACTACTATATAACTCAAAAATGACATCTCCATTAGTCTTCATAAAGAACATCACATGTTCATTAAGTCAGCTTGAAGAGTCTTAAATTTGCCTAAGTAATAATAAAGCAGATTCCTTGAATAATCCTCGCCCGGAGCTTGTATGCTCCTCTATCTCCCTTCTAATTATTCGTGTAATTCATTACATCATTCATTATACAAGGAACTACCTCGCAGTTCACAATGCTGTAATCTGTAACTCTTTCGTTCGATATGGTTATCTCCTCTCAAAAGGGCTCCGGACCTAATTTATGCAGCAAGTCAGTTTGAAAGACGCAGCTGTCAGCCGTTCCGGTCCAGACTGTTGTTTTTTTGATAGGGAACAAAAATAAAACGGAGGCTGTAGCCTTGAAGTGTCATCAGTCCTGACGGTGTATTGATCTTCACCCCGAGCTGTCAGTCTTTTATATCGCAATATGAATCTAGAGGTGCTACAGCTCAGTTGGAGATAATTGGAAAAGCTGTAGAGCTCTTTGTGATTTATATATTGTAGATGCGGAGTGTAAAAAAAACACCTGTTAAAAAAATTGTAAAAAACCCTGTCGTATAAAATCTCATTCAGAGAGCTGTGTTAAAAGTGGTTTGAGTCTCCAAGTGCCACTCCGGAATTTAAATAATAATTAAAAAAAAAACTTTCTCATACAGTGGCCCAAAAAAATACTTGGACAGTTTTGGCCACTTAAATCACCTAAAAAGGTATGAATTTTATAGCTTAAGATAACAAAATATCAGTCCAATTGGCATTTGACAACCAGAAAGTGTCAATTTTTACTAGCATTTTGAACATTATATTTACAATTTCTTTATATTTGATGTAAATATAGAATATTTACATATAATAATATATAATATTATTTATTTGCTTTAATAGTAAATATGTATTTATTATGTTTATTGTATATAGTGCGTTACTGTTTAAAAGTTTGGGGTTGGTACGATTTTTTTTTCTTTGATTATTATATTATATATAATAATATATATATTAAATGTCTTAAAGGGATAGTTCACCCAAAAATGAAAATTCTGTCATTAATTACTCACCCTCATGTCGTTTCAAACCCGTAAGACCTTCGTTCATCTTCGGAACACAAATTAAGATATTTTTGATGGAATCTGAGAGCTGAGTAATTACTGAGGGTGAGTAATTAATGACAGAATTTTCATTTTTGGGTGAACTAACCCTTTAAGTCTCATCAAGACTGCATTTATTTGATCAAAAATAAAGTAATATTGTGAAATATTATTATGATTTAAACAACTGTTTTCTGTTTTAATATATTTCAAAATGTAATTTATTCTTGTGACAGCAAAACTGAATTTTCTCCATTACTCCAGTCTCCAATGTCTCATGATCCTTCAGAAATCATTCTAATATGCTGATTTGTTGCTCAAGAAACATTTGTTGTGTTACATAATATTTTTGTAAAAACACTGATACTTTTTTAGGATTCTCTGATAAATAGAAAATTCAAAAGTAGCATTTATTTCATATATAATTTACTGTCACTTTTAATCAGATTAATGATCAAATAAAAATATTAATTTCTTTCAGAAAGAAAAAAAATCTTACTAACCCTAAGTTGTTAAACGGTAGTCCATATTTTTATATCTTATCTTCAAAATAAATGCCACTTTGATATATAACATTTTGTTATAATGCAAAGAGATTCATACATTTTTAAGTGCACAAATAGTTTTTGGGGCAACTGCATACTTCATCTTTTCCATTTCTCGCATACATTTAACACCATCTTTGTCTTTTTCATTTCAATCCTCGTCCTCACCACTCTAACCTGGTGTCACCCACCCAGACCATACACGTAAGATCGAGTTGATCAGGTACCTTATGACCGGGTACATGCACGGCCAGGTGTTGGACACACTCTCAGAGCACGCCAATGCACTGGCCTCCACGGCCGTCGCCAGCCTGGAGGAAGGGGCAGATGAGCTGTCCCACTTCCCCTTTCTCCCTGTACCCAACAGCCCCGTTCTTAGAGTGCCCAAACATGACGGTTGGTACAGAGCCTCAAAGGCGCAGAGTAGTTAAGATCGATAGTGATTGGCTCTGTGCTGTGCTTTAATGTACTGTGACTAGTGTCGCCCTTCATCCCCACCTGATGACAGAATCCCAGTGGACGTTCTTTGAAATGTAGATATTCCTGATCCTGAAGATATAAAGCTATAAAGGCTTTTCCTTGAGTTGCTGTGTTTTTAAGTGTCACTCTCCCTTATTTTCCCTCCCTGGTTGATCTAGACTGCTACGACAGCTGCTTGGTGTTTCCTTTTGTGATGCTTTGAAACTGTACTGCTAACACAAGTGTTTTTCTTCCGTCTCTGTGCATAAGGTTTCTTGCAGCTTTCCCCCAGCGCCACTGTCTCCCATTTCGTCAATACTGTAGAAATACAGCAGACGGCTGCAGGAAATTGAGTGCCGCCCCTCAGCTGCAGTTTTAGGAGCAAATCAGGCTGTATTGATTTTCCCGATGTAGTGTAGAATTTCTTGTGGCCGATTTTCCAAAGTCTACATAATGACCGTCCTGTAAGCTGATGCTTTGTGTTTCTTCACATTACCTGACTCATGCTCATATTGCTTATCTGTCATGTTCAGCATTTTTTTTATGGATTAATAGAACCTGGCCTTTTTAGTAAAGAAATTAGGCTGATTTTAAATACATCAGTCATATGGTTCATCATATTCCCGCCCTGTTAATATTCTACTTTCCTTGCAGTGCCAGCCACCAAACTGAACACCATCAGCAAGTCTAACCTGGGTCAGTGTGTGAGCAAGTATGACCTGCTGGCCTGGTTCGAGATCAGTGAACTGGAGCCCACTGGAGAGTAAGTGAACCATATTTATATCTACATGCAGGCCCAATATTTTTTGGTTAAAATGGTTTTACTCTGATGCCTCAGGCAATAATCAACATTTGAAGAGAAATTATACATTTATTACGTATATTATATTTCAAATTATACATTTAGTATTTCATATAAATATGTTGTTATAAAATGTGTTTGTGATTATATGAATTGTGTTGTTTATTGTAGTTATATCCCAGCAGTAGTAGATCACTCAGGAGGTCTTCCCTGTCATGGCACATACCTATTGCACCAGGTATTTATTCTTTCTATTTATGCTTTAACTAATAGGAGTATAAATATTTGCTCTTAAAATGATATGGCTACAATTCTTCTTTTGATATTATTAACATTACCTTATTATATTTATATATGAAATATGATGTACTGGAAACATTAAAAAAAATGCAAAAACAATTGACCAGAAAATTTTAGGAATTTATAAAAACACAGTGAACGCATAACATATTGAATAGCATTATAGTGATTATAACTGAATATTAAATTCTGTTATCATTGCATTAAATTTTCATAGATCTTTGCATTGCAATGTACATCATGTTGTTCTGTCTCCCTGTTCTATTAATATTGAATTCTCTCTGCAGTTGCAGTCTGTAAAGCTGTAGTTTAGCTTAAAGATCATGTTCACTGTCCTTAGTCAAGGACATATAAATGATTCAAATTGAGATTGCTTTTAGTAGCCTGTATTGCGTGTGTTTTCAGGGCATTCAGCGTAGAATAACAGTCACTCTGATCCACGAGAAGGGCAGTGAGCTGCATTGGAAAGATGTCAGAGAGCTGGTGGTTGGTCAGTACAAATTTTGTCCTAAAATCCTAAATGGAAGAAATAATTGCTGTTAGCACAGCTGGATTGCTCTATTGACCAATCAGAAGCCAGGACCTGAAATAACCATTTTATAAAGTGTATTATAAAGGCTACAGCCATCTGACATCGATTGTTGTCTGTTGTAGGTCGAATCAGGAATAAGCCAGAAGTGGATGATTCGGCTGCAGACGCAGTCCTGTCTCTCAACATCATCTCCGCTAAAAACTTGAAATCTTCTCACAACACCAGCAGGTATGTTGTGTTCGCTCTCCACATTGGACAACCTGTTAAATCAAGTTCAGTTCATCTGTCTGCTGTCATTGGAAGGTTGTCTGTTTCCAAATGCCATAAAAGGTCTGCAAATGCTCTGCTCACCTGATGCAAATGCATCTACCTAACTGCTTAGAATTCAGGAGAGCATGTTGAATATGAGTCACTGTTGCTGTCAGTGAGAGGGAAAAATCCTGCAGGGAGAAAGAGAGCCATCTAGTGGACCAAACGAGAAACAGCAATTTAATCAATGTGCACAGTGCATACAGCTCTACTTATGAAAATGTGCTTGTTGTGTTCTTTTAATGATGCCAGTTTGCTTTATTTTCATTTATTTCCTTTGCCTGTTTAATCTGAATGCTGATTTTTGTCTTTTGATTTGTAAATGTTTCTGTTGCCTGACTGTTTCTGCTTGTTTTGTCTCTCTTTTTGTTCTCGACCTTTTCCTGCTGCGGTTGGACTCTTGGTTTTGCTCAGCCTTTGTATTGATAGCGATATCGCTAGGTATCAGAACCACCTCATAAAGCATTTTTACCATTAAAGTGCTTTACGAGACATTTGTGATCTGTAGGTGTAACAGTAGCAAAATGATGTATCTGTGTCATTGTTTTTCTGCTTCTCTCTGAACTCATTCTACATGATAGTATGAGTTAAGGTGAAGTATTACTAGTGAATTTGCAAAAGATGATTCCCCCCCCAATGATCAAAATGACATTTCTTTAACAAGAAAAAAAAATTGATGTATATATCAATGGATGAATGTAGGTCTGACATTTACATTTAATAATACATTATACTCTGCATTCACTGTATTACTAAATTTGGCTTATTAGCAGCTGAAATCTGAATTGATGAGTCTAGATACAGACGCAGGCAAGCCTTTGTGCATCTATGTGCCATTTAAACAGTGAAATGAGAACAAGAGAGGGAGGTGAGTGAGTGGAGAAAGAGATGCAAGGATATTTGAGGAGGAGTCACCTGCACCAATCTCTCTGTTTCTCTCCGTCTCAATGTCTGTTCATGTAAATCGTGTGCCTTTGCTTATAGTCATCACTGCGCTGTAATGATTCCCCCCCCCAATGATCAAAATGACATTTCTTTAACAAGAAAAAAAAAATTGATGTATATATCAATGGATGAATGTAGGTCTGACATTTACATTTAATAATACATTATACTCTGCATTCACTGTATTACTAAATTTGGCTTATTAGCAGCTGAAATCTGAATTGATGAGTCTAGATACAGACGCAGGCAAGCCTTTGTGCATCTATGTGCCATTTAAACAGTGAAATGAGAACAAGAGAGGGAGGTGAGTGAGTGGAGAAAGAGATGCAAGGATATTTGAGGAGGAGTCACCTGCACCAATCTCTCTGTTTCTCTCCGTCTCAATGTCTGTTCATGTAAATCGTGTGCCTTTGCTTATAGTCATCACTGCGCTGTAGTCCTGAGTCACACACATGCACACTGCTTCTTCACAGTCTGCTTCAGGCTCACACCAGATCACTAATAATGTAGCACCTGACAACACTCTTGTGTTGTGTTCATCGCTATGTGACTCGAGCACATGAACAAACTATTTAGGCACAGAGATCTCCCAACAGCGCGTGATGCAGCTGGCATTACACCTCATGTTTTTCATAGTGTTAGAGGAGATTGCCTGTCCATAAGCACCATCTGTTAGCTGAAAGTTTATAGGCAGCATTACTAATGTGGTAGCCTGATGCTTATAGATATTTACTGCCATCTGCAGTTTAAAGTCAGCATGAAATCAAAATTGAACCTATTTACTTTCTTAATATTTTTGGTATTACTGTGAATAATTAATTGGTGAATGATAAATAAAGTGTTAAATAAATGTTAAATGAAGTAAAAATAAAATTTGTTAATTTTAATAATCTTTCAGGTATGCTACTGTTTAAAAGTTTTGGGGTCTGTAAGATTTTTTTTCTCTCTTATGCTCGCCAAGACTGCATTTATTTGATCAGAAATACAATAAAAACAGTAATATTGTGAAATATTATTACAATTTAAAATCATGTTTTTTACTGTAATATATTTTAAAATGTAATTTATTCCTGTGCTGCAAAGCTGAATTTTCAGCATCATTACGCCAGTCTTCAGTGACACAAACCCCTTTTCAGAAATCACTCTTAATATGCTGATTTGCTGCTCAAAAAATATTTCTTATTATTACCAATGTTGAAAACAGTCGTGCGGCTTAGTATTTTTGAAGAAACATGATAGATTTTTTTTTCAAGATCCTTGATGAATAGAAAGTTCAAAATACTGACCCCAAACTTTTTGAACGGTTGTGTAACTTTTCATGATCCATTCAATTCCCAATGGATAAATCTTGCCCTATATTTTTTCTTCTCATTGTATATTCTGTTTCTCTCAGAAATGTCTTATTACAGAAGTAAAATGGGTTGTGAAAGTCATTTCATGTTGTCTTTAAGCACATCCACACTCAAACTCGTGCTCAAACAATAGTATACAGTGCAATTAATCACTACAGCAGCAGTAAATATCTAAGATATCCTTCCATGGATTCATATTGTTTCTAATGTATTTCTTCCTGTTCAGGACGTTCTACCGGTTCGAGGCTGTCTGGGACAGCTCCCTGCACAACTCTCTCCTACTGAACCGTGTCACTCCCTACGGAGAGAAGATTTACATGACCCTGTCAGCCTATCTGGAGGTCAGCCTCAACTCTTTTTTTTTTTTAACCGACTAGTTCTTTAGAAAGAGGTTAAACAGTATATAGTATTGACATACGTGTTAACCACTCCCCTGCAGCTTGATCACTGCATCCAGCCTGCCATCATTACCAAGGACATCTGCATGGTCTTCTACTCCAGAGATGCTAAGATCTCTCCTCCACGCTCCCTGAGGAACCTGTTCGGCAGTGGTTACTCCAAAACCCCTGACTGGTAAAAAACAAAAAAGGCTTATTTTATCTCTTTTACCACCAAAAAGGTAAAATGTGTCTGAAGGTTGATATACATAAAAGACTTTTAGGACATATCCTGCATTGTGGCATGCTATACTCCATCGAAAACTATTTTAAATAGCATTTTAGCAAGTCTTGTCAAATTTGGCCTCATATTAGGCCAAAGACTACATGGAATATTGATACTGTTAAATTCATTTCTTATATTGTAGGACCATTTAAAATTAATTAGTGAAGGCAACATTAAAAATGGTGTAAGTGAAATGGCGACTAGTTGCAGGACACACTCCATTACAGATTCATATACATTTTAAGCTGAAATTGTGATATTTATCAAAGAAAATTTAATGGACATCTTATGCATCAATGGTCTTAAAACGTCTTTTCCAGGATCTTTTTTTTTTTTTCGTTTAAAAATGTAAGAAACTTTGCTAACACTGTTTTCTGGTGTTTCTGTTACAGTAATAAAGTGACTGGAATCTATGAGCTTAGCTTGTGCAAAATAGCTGACACAGGAAGCCCAGGTAAGATTTTCCTAAAAATACTAATGGTTTGTTCAGTTTGAGATTTTTTTTTAAATGTGTTATTTTTATTTAGCAGAGATGCATTAAATTGATCAAAAGTGACAGTAAAGATATTTATAATGTTACAAAAGATTTCTGTTTCAAATAAATGCTGTTCTTTTGAACTTTATATTCATCAAAGACTTGGTTAAAAATTTATCAGTTTACAGTTTTCACAAAAATGCAGCTGTTTTCAACGTTGATGATAATAAGAAATGTTTTTTGAGCAGCAAATCAGCATATTAGAATGATTTCTGAAGGATCCTATGACACTGAAGACTAGAGTAATTTGACATTATGAATTATATTTTAAAATGTAAAAAGGAAACGGTGATTTAAAATTGTAATGATATTACAATTTTACTGTATTTTGATCAAATAAATTCCTTTTGAAGACATTTTTAAAAATGACCAACCACAAACTTTTGAATAATTAAATAAAAACAAGATTCGAAGGTTATGATTTCAACTTCTATTTTGCAAAAATGTGTAAAATTGATGATTTTCCAGTTTAGCCTGTGTCATGTTTGTGATTTTGCATATTGATATATTGGGTCTGCTATATTGAATCAATTCCATTGTTCATTTTCAGGTATGCAGCGACGGAGACGGAAGGTTCTGGATACATCTGTGGCGTATGTGCGTGGAGAGGAGAACCTGGCAGGCTGGAGACCCCGAGGAGACAGTCTGATCCTGGAGCACCAGTGGGAGCTGGAGAAACTCGAGCAGTTGCATGAGGTGAGCACAGAAGACAAAAGATCATGATTGAGCAGTGCCACACTCTTTGTGTTCATCTGCATAAGAATATCTGACAGGCAGTGGTGATCTCCAGACCCTGATGTCCATTTCTATCCTTTTCAGGTGGAGAAGACGCGTCACCTGCTGCTGCTCCGTGAGAAACTGGGTGAGACGGCTCCTCCTAAATCCCCGAGCGACTCTCTGTCTCCCAGTCTGAGCAGCGGCACCCTCAGCACCTCCACCAGCATCTCCTCCCAGATCTCCTCCACCACCTTTGAGAGCGCCATCACACCCAGTGAGAGTAGCGGATATGACTCCACAGACATCGAGAGCTTGGTAGACCGCGAGAAGGAGCTGGCCACTAAGGTAAAAAAACTGTACAAGTACTTGAAATTGCTTTCCATTTATAGGCAGATGAGATATTTATATATGATTTTTTTCTTGTTTACAACCATATATTATATAACCATTTTAGTTTAAATCAGTACCATTAAGGTGCATTTCATCGGCATACATGCTCCCTTGGAATCCATCGATGCATTTTATTTCCTTACAAGTAAATCTTTCTCATTACCTGTGTACATCTGCCTGGATGCCGCCATGTTTGTGACATTATTTAGCTGCATCTCTTGAAAGTCAAATTTCTAAGTTGAATGTCTGACTCAATTGACTTTCTATTGCACTTTTCGAAGTAGGAAGTTGGAAATTCTGACTTTCTGAGTCGAAGTGAGCATAGCTTAAAGGCTGGAATACACTACACGACTTTCCAAATCTGAACAGATTTCAAAACACTGGGCATCATACACTTACCGACTTTGTAATAGTCTCAGAGGAAAAACTGGCCGTCATACACGAAACGACTGAGGTTCATACATTACCAGACTTTAAAGTTGTTCTGATCACAACAAACTCACACATGTGACAAATGAAAACAGTATGTGTTCTAAAATCGGCTCAAAATATCAAACATGTTTGATCTCCTCCGACTGGATGGAATCAAAGTCTGAAGCTAAAAAATCGGAGTCTGTGGTCATCATACACTACACGATTTTCTATGTAATCTAGTGTCAACTCAAATCTGCAGACTGGCTCTGACTTTTGGCGACTATCATCGAGTTCTCCATACTGCAATTAGAAAATCGGTGCAAAACTAGTGTAGTGTATTTCAGCCTTTATTCTCACACACCTGTTTAGACCTATTGTTCAGAAGTTTGGGGTCGGTAAATGTTTTTGAAATGCTCACCAAGGCTTTATTTCATCAAAAATTCAGTAAAAACAGGAATGAATTATTATTACAATTTAAAATAACTAGTTTATTTGAATCTATTTTAAATTGTGATGGCAAAGCTGAATTTTCAGCAGCCATTATTCACATGATCCTTCAGAAATCATTCTAATATGCTGATTTGCTGCTCAAGAAACATTGGTTATTATTATCATCAATGTAGAAAACAGATGTGGACTACTACTGCTATCTCACGTTGAGTTGTTCTTTAAAAACGTCACCACGCATGAAAGACGCATAATAATATAATTTGACCAGCCACATTGCTGTAGTTTTAACATTATTATGAGGACATAATAAGATCACAATCTCTATGATTCACTTAAAAGGTAGATTGTAAATGTCTTCAGGATCGATCACGATATAAAATCATCAGATCGCCCACCCCTAGTTGTGATTCTTTATATTTTTGTGGAAACTGTGATACAATTTTTAGATATATTTTTTTATTCTTTCATGAATAGAAAAGTTCAAAAGAACAGCATTTAAAAAAAAAAAAACATTTTGGAACATTATAAATGTTTTTACGGACACTTTTGATCAAATTAATGTATCCTTGCTGAATAAAAGCTTTAATTTCTTTCAAACAAATAACTGAACCCAGACTTTTGAATTGGATAATGGATGTCTGTTAGAAAGGATGTGCGTTTATGTTAACGTTAATTCTTTGCAGTGCCTCCGGCTCCTGACACACACTTTCAACAGTGAATACAACCAGATGTGCAACAGCATCAGTGACTGCAAGGTAACCTGGACTTGAACGATGAAAAACAACCAGTTTTGTATGAATTGGAACATATCCGCTTGAATTAATTAAAAACAAACAAAAAAAAAAAAAACTGTTTTCTGTCTTTCAGTTGTCGGATATCTCTCCTATGGGCCGTGACCCATCCGTCACCAGTTTCAGCAGTGCTACTCTCACACCCTCCTCCACCTGCCCCTCTTTGTCAGACTCTCGGTACGGTTCGGATGTAAAAGCACAAATGATAAGCTCAAAAAATACAGTCTTCTAAAAGTTAAGTGTCCTGTAAACATCTGTCTTGTCCAGGACCCCTGAAGCTAACTCTTGTGCCACCAGCCCCTCATGCTCAGACTATGAGAACTTCCCCATGGTGCCCATTCTGGAAACGTCCTACCTGGCCCGCGCCAGCAAACACGAGTTCCTCAACCTTGTGCCTGATATTGAGGAAATGAGACCTGGGTGAGAGTTTTGATATAGCTGGCACATCTAGTTTTGTTTATTCAATTCTCACAAAAATCAAGATGAATTTGAACACTGAAATCATTAAATTAAGCTGTTTTGTATTGCAGTTTCCGTGAATGGGGCAGCAGGGATGTTGTTATTGTACAGGAATATGCTGGTCTGACATGCCCTCTTGTGTTCACTCAGGTCTGTGGTATCAAAGAAGGGATTCCTCAGTTTCATGGAGTCCCGTTCCAACTCCTGGGTGAAGCACTTTGTGGTGGTTCGACGGCCATACGTGTTCATCTACAACAATGACAAGGACCCAGTAGAGAGGGGAGTGCTGAATTTATCCACTGCCCAGGTGGAATACAGTGAAGACCAGCAGGCCATGCTCAAGGTAAAGCCTCACCTGCTATGTGGAAATCAACTGTTTTCCCTGTAATTTATGTCACCCGAATGCCTGATTTTTGCTGTTGGATGGCTTGCAGACACCTAATACATTCGCCGTGTGCACCAAGCACAGAGGGATCCTCCTCCAGGCCAACAATGACAAAGACATGAACGACTGGCTGTACGCCTTTAACCCACTGCTAGCAGGAACAATAAGGTACACAGCCTTATTTTCCCCCCAATTTTTTTTTTTTTGGATGATTACCTAGAATTAACCTAGTCTAGTCTGGACCAAACTGACCACCTCTTTGAAGTGGTTTTTTTTTTCTGGTCCTCTCCAGAAAAAATTGCAAACATTCAATGTCCCTAAAAGAAATGGCATTGCAAAATATCAAACTAAGTGTCATTTATTTTAAAGGAATTTGGCACAATCAAATGCTTAACTATATAATTTATAAACTCACTAGGGTTATTACAGTTAACTAAAACTAAAACCATAAAAATGTTTCTTATTTTAATAAAATAAAATGAAAATATAAAAAAAAGCTTATTTTAGCTAGTTGCCAAAGAAACAGTTCTCATTTTCATTTAGTTTAACTTGGTGTACTAAAAAAATAAATATAAATGTAAAAAAAAAATCTGAAATAAAATCAATATAAAAACAATATAAAATAACTAATAAAAATGACAAAAACAACATTGAAAATAGAAACTATAAAATAAATGAATAAATAAAACTAATTAAAATATTAATTAAAACTTGTGCGTCTCATTGATACTGAAATTACACAAATACACACACTAATTATGTTATTACTTAATTTAAATAAATATTTATATAGGCATTTATTTTAAAGAAATGGCACAAACAGTTAGCTATATAAAATAAAATAATCATTGAATTATTTTTATAAGTTCGTATTACTGTAATAATAACAATAATGAAAAAAGGTAATTACATACATATATATATATATATATATATATATAGAGAGAGAGAGATAGAGAGCGAAAGAGAAAACTGATTTTAGTTCTGAGAAAAGTTCTATTGTTGTTAACAGATGCCACTTGGTTTCATGTTTTGTTTCTAACGGTCACATTCAGACTTTGTGTCTTAAGTATTCAAATACTTTTTAGGGCTGCTGTGTCTGTCTGTCTGTCTGTTTTTTTTTTTTCCCCTCAAAATTTTCACTGCTCACCTGACTCTTTCTGTGGTTTCCTACAGGTCCAAGCTGGCGAGGAGACGGTCCAGTCTGATGAAGAACTGAACGAGTGTACACACGCACAGAGATAGTGCTCATTTCTCTTCGTCTACCTTTACAACGTACCAAGTGTGTTAACACTTCTAAATCTTTGTGGTTCTTGACGGTTTCGCTTGTATGTAGACCTGTGGCTCTCTTCTCCTCTCCACAAATGAACTTTCAGTTCCTAAACACCAACTGTCCCCCCCTCCCTCCCTCCCCTCTCTATTGTGTTATTGATTGGATTTATTCTGTCTTCAGTTTTGTTCTCTGTCATAACTGAACCTCCTTCAAGTAGCATGTTGTAATAGTCTGTTTGTGTGTGCACGAATCTTCAGAGCAGGTTCTGCTTTCTCTTGAGTTACTCTCGTCTGGAAACATCATCCTTACAGTGTTGTCTGCCAGGAACATCTTACCCTCAGGACAAAGTTGGTTTGAGTAAATGAATAAATATATTAATAATAATAAATATATATATATACGTATGTATATAATATTATAATATATTATTGTTATAATATATTATAATATAAAATATTCTGTATTTAATTATCACAAAATAATCTCTAAAAGAAAATATACAAAACAAAAACATAGCTTTGCTCCAGATATTGCTAAAAATAAAGATTTTTAAATGGACCAAAGCACTTCTTGAAGATGCTTAATTTTCTAAACAAGACAGAAATTGACCGTTAAACCGAATGTTATTGCAGTATTGGCTTAGTGACCATGTACATACAGCTGTTTACTCACCCAGCCTGTCGCGATGTATTTGCTTGACATTAATTCCACATATCAAGGACATAAAACATACCATTAGCAAAGTGCAGTATGTAATCATAAGACATATAATACCAGGGAAAGAAAATAATGGTGATGATCCCTCACATATCGCTCTTTCGGTAGCCTACAGGAGTATTCTGCTCGATTTAAATGATTTCCTCAGTAGATTAGGTAAAAAAAAAAATGGTGCAAAAGAATTACCTTAACACAGAACAACTGACCGAATGAATCCATTTGTACATAACGTTCAGGATTACTGTGCTTAACGCTACTCATGACGAGACATGATGCATTATGGGTTTCTGTCTTTGTAACCGTATTACCGAAACACCATTTTCGGGGCTGTTTTAGCAAGAAAGATCTGATGGTGTTGCCTCTTCTGAAGACCAAACGGTTGAGTGAGATACTGATACGATTAGTTAGAGTTATGAAATGAAGGATTTAATTATTTGTGTGGTTTATTTTTGCTTTTTGGGGAATCTACAATCTACTGAAATCTCAAGTCAGCAGGATCATTAAACCAGCCTTTATTCCCCTTGAGAATGAGCAGGATCACTTTTTAATATTATTGAACATTTATCATGTATCTCTACTGATTATCTTAACTTATTTTTATTAACGTGATCAGTGTTTTACATTATACAACGGAAGGCGAGAAGGGCACTTTTCTCATTTTTATTCAGCTGTTCCTCACTTATTTGAACAGACCAAGTTTGGCCACTAAAACAGTTTCATCACTGTCAGAAATTGGGCCATTTATGCAGTTCACTGCAGTGCAGTGTGCAGTTGCAGTGAGGGAAAAGGGATGGTAATGTTCTGCTTTTTTAGTTTTGTTTTGAAAATCTTTGCTCTGTGCATTTGAAGACGTGCAGTCAAGACACAAGCGCTGAAGTTACCAGGGATTCAGTTTGATGGTGAAGTTTCGGCCATTTGGTTGAGCATATAACAGTCCTCTGGCCAGACAACCAGCAGGAATTATTGCCCACCAGACTGTCACACTGTCAGACTGATCACTGTCAATCCTTATGAAGTCAATATTCTTGCTGCTCATCATAGACTGCTCTTTCTCTTAGCAAAGAGCTTTAGTGCATTTTCACGGGAAACACGAAAATGGCTCGGAAAGTCAAGTCCTTCGGTCAACCAGCCTTTAGGCTTCATCTGAGCCGTTTGATTGATATGGCATCTGTGAAAATGTTCATATTGAATATTCAGATCTGGCACACAGCGTGCCTAATGAGCACTGAAGCTTAGTGAAGGTTAGTACTTCTCTAATTACATGACAAGTGTGAGTTAATGGTACCAATTTTTGCCAGAGCAAAGGTTTTTGGCATTTTTTTTTCACCATCTTTGTTGAGTGGCTTGGTTGACTGATATTCATAATGAATTTCATTAACTGTATTTATTGTTTTGCAATGTATATATTAGTTTGCAGCTCTTTGCACATGTTTATACAACTAACAACAGAACAAATAAAGCTTGAACAATGTTTTTGTTGTTTTCTCAAATGGAAACCAAATGGTTTTAGGTTGTGGTGTTTTTCTCATTGAAGTGGACTTTGAATGTACCTTGCGTTTCACTAAAAATGCATGCATTATCTGATGAAAGAAGAAGAATAGCTTAATTAATGACTGACATGTTGCTGTGCTTCTTATTTCTTGAAATAGGAATCTGACCATGTTACAAGGGCACTTTTTCACATTTAGTCAGTGGAGGGCAGAGTTATGATGAGGCCTGTTCATTTTTATTTCTAACATCAGGGAATATATTTTTTAGAAATAGAACATTTTGCTTTTCCTGACACAGTCACCTTTTTGTTTTTTTTGTGCTCACTCGTGCATTTTTTCCCCCCACGCTGCCTTTGAAGCAACCCTGGCATTACTGTATCACCCCATCAGATGAACATCATTCCCTCTCATTGTGATGAAACAACAGAAAACTGTTCAGCCGTGGCATTAACACTACATTTTTTGTCAGATTGGCTTCATTTTCATACTTATTTTGTAAATATTTCATGTTGATTGGAACTTGGATTGAAATGTAAATATGTCTCCTGTATTTGTAATAATTATAATCCATTCGCTGTATAGCCTAGATGTGTAATGCATATATCTGAATTCTGTGTATGGTAATCTTGCACCATTGATCTGTTTAGTTAATGAGGTAAAAATAAAATTACAACCAGTGCATTAGACAAAGAACGGATCTCATTTTGTCTCTTTCTTTCTCTTTACACAACACTTTGCATTATACATAAAACTTTTACCTATACCTACATTAGATCTGGTTATTTTCTTTCAAAGGCTGTTTAGTTAAAGTAACATTGTGCTAGTTGTATCTCATGATATTTCATTATTTGACTTCCTGAGTTGATATGGTTGGTAATTGTTAAAGAAGTGTTTTTATTTTATAGTTTTTTTCTTGGTCTTTTGACACTTTGTCTTAAAGCACAACAAAGCTAGCTTATTTGTTTTGTTTATTTATTTCAGAAAAAAATAATTGTTGGTTTTGAGTGTTTTAACCTTTTGACAAAAGCATCTAACAAATACTAACTACTGAGATGAGTACATAAAATCACATTTGATATAAAAATAATATGCTGTAAAATGATATGCAAAATTTTGTACAAGATTATATGGGTTACATTTTATTTTAAGGTGTCCTTGTTACAGTGTAATTATACATTGAAGTACTGAGTAATATTAATTAACTACATGTACTTACTACATGGTTAGGGGGTTAGGATTAGGGTTACGTGCATGTAATTATGCATAATTGTTATTATAATAGTATGTAACGTGTAACAAGGTCACCTTAAAATAAAGTGTTACCAATTATGCCTTCATATTTTATTTATTTTAACTGATTAAGTAACATTTACCAAATGAAATAAAGTACTGAGCTATTTGAAGAAAGATCGTCTTGGAAATAATTACGTTATTATAATTATATTATATTGTTACGTTATAATGATATTATCTTGGAAATAATTACATGTAAAATACTTATAATTCTGTATTTTAATCAGATAGATCAGACAGTTCAATACTGGACTATACGTACACACTGCACTTAATACAATAATCTATCTGCTACCACTGGTTACGAGTAAATGCAGTGATCTTAATGTGATGAAATTTCATACGTTACACTATAGTGATGCAACGGTGCTCTACAAAATCAATCGTCAGTCTCAGAGTTCATCGTGGCAAATCTACTTTTTTCCTAATTTACTTCATGCCAAATGCTCAGTACAGTTTTTCTGACACCGTGGGCGGACAAACCCAGTCAGCCAATGAACAGCCTCCAATCTCTGGCCAGAGTGTCTCCGCCAATCACAGACGGCAAAAAGAATGACGCCACGAGCCCTGTAATCTGTCGGGCGTGTTCATTGGGCGTTGCTGTAGAGCTGCTGCTCAGGCCGTGAATGAGGAAGTTCAGCAGAGACGGTGCTGCTGTAGTGAGAACCCTGATCCAAAGTGTCATTTTAAGACGGAACCAACCTTCAACCATGGCTCAGTAAGTACACATTTCGCTTTTAAATTGCTTGGTAATATGATATTGAATTTCTACAACACCTTTGACTGTTTTTATTTTAATGAAATATAATATAGTGTGAGTTCTTGCACATTATCAGCATTACTTTTATCTATACTGATCTATCTACTTACTATCCAAGCACTTTTTCTGTTCAAACACAGATTGTTAACAGAGTGTCGAAATCCCTTCTATGTCATCCAGTCAGATTGACATTTGTCATAATCACTGATTTCAATAAGTTTGCTCTCTATAATCAAATATTATGTATGTTGTTTCTCATAATCTCCATATTCTTGTTTTCACAGAGCAGATATTGCTCTCATTGGTGTGGCGGTGATGGGTCAGAATCTGATCCTGAACATGAATGACCATGGATTTGTGGTAAGTCACTTCTGCAGTTGCATTTCTTCATTTTCTTGCATATCCTGTTCTGATGGTTCACATCAGGTGTAAGATGTTACAACTGTTGTCATTCCTCAGGTGTGTGCGTTCAATAGGACAGTGTCCAAGGTCCATGACTTTTTAAACAATGAAGCCAAAGGCACTAAGGTGATCGGGGCCGAGTCCCTTGAAGACATGGTGTCTAAACTCAAAAAACCCCGTCGCATCAT
Source organism: Sinocyclocheilus anshuiensis (assembly GCF_001515605.1). Taxonomy (NCBI): domain Eukaryota; kingdom Metazoa; phylum Chordata; class Actinopteri; order Cypriniformes; family Cyprinidae; genus Sinocyclocheilus; species Sinocyclocheilus anshuiensis. Next base: position 765,493 of record NW_015544165.1, read on the forward strand.
CCTCCTCGTCAAAGCAGGACAAGCTGTCGATGACTTCATTGATAAACTGGTAAACGTCACCATGAATCGACGGGTCTAGTTTGCCTTGTCGCCATGCCAAAGTGATCAAGTAACCCACTTTTTTCCATATATTGTAGGTTCCTCTTCTTGAACCTGGAGACATTATCATTGATGGTGGAAATTCAGAGTACAGAGATACAACAGTGAGTTTGACAATCCAAACTTTTGGTCATCTGAGGTGATAACAGTATTTGATCTAAATGTTCATGCTCATCACAAACAGAGACGTTGTAAGAGCCTGAAGGAGAAAAACCTTCTGTTTGTGGGTAGTGGAGTGAGTGGAGGAGAAGATGGGGCTCGTTATGGACCCTCACTGATGCCTGGAGGACATAAGGATGCTTGGTGGGGACTTAAAGAAGTCCACCTAAAAATAATAATAATAATATCTACACATACATATGTATATGTATGTGCATTGGTTGACATTTATGGAATCTAATTTTTATTTTATTTCTTCAGGCCACACATAAAAGATATTTTTCAGAGCATTGCTTGCAAAGTGGGCACAGGAGAGCCATGCTGCGACTGGGTGGGTATTAGTTATTAATAGTGTATGCATTTATATAGACTGTGAATGCACTTCTCAGTTCTTTGTATATTTGTCTAGGTTGGAGATGAAGGAGCAGGACATTTTGTTAAGATGGTCCATAACGGTATTGAATACGGTGACATGCAGCTGATCTGTGAGGCCTATCATCTGATGAAGGATGTGCTGTGTATGGACCATAATGAAATGGCTCAGGTTAGACATCAACTCACGTCTTTAATTACTGTTGTTTTGTAATGTAGATGAACGGTCAATGATGTTGTAATTCTTCAAATCCCCTCTGTATTGTCTCTTTTCTGTTTCCTCCTTCCTTGTTTCATTTGTATTTTGAAATACACCTCACCCTGTTCCTTCTGAAGGACTGTTTGGGTCTGCTTCCTCTTAAGACTAAATTTCTTTGTCTGGTTTGCCTATCAGGCCTTTGATCAGTGGAATAAGACCGAGCTTGACTCTTTCCTCATTGAGATCACTGCCAATATCCTGAAATTCAAGGACGCAGACGGCACTCACCTGCTGCCCAAAATCAGAGATAGCGCCGGGCAGAAAGGCACAGGGAAATGGACGGCCATCTCCGCTTTGGAATACGGCGCACCTGTTACATTGATAGGTAAGATACAATCTGGCATAATTTCCCAGGTATGGGTGTGTTTCTCTGTTATCGTAGATGTATAGGGAGAAAGTAACGGCCTTAGAAGAGCATGTTGAATGAAGCGTCTCCATAAGCAGCTTTGCTGTTCACCTCTTCAGCTGATGTGTCATAAGTGGGATTTTCTGTTCTGGCTTTTGGTGCAGGGCTCAACAATAAGGATGGCCCGCTGTCCCGGGCCTATTGTGAAAGTTTTGGGCCAGTGATTAATTGCCATTTTAAAATTTACCATTACTTAATCGTGCACATTTATTTTTTGCCTTTCAAACTTAAATATTTGGTTATGTGATGTATTCTACATTGTTGTTGCAAATTCTCATCAGAATAATGTTATCTAGCAGGCTAATGTAGATGAGGCATTGTTGAATAAGCAAGAACAATTTGTGATAAGTCACATTTATTTATTTATTTATTACTTCTTTATTTGCACTTTTCACAGTGCACATTGTTTCAAAACAGCTTTATATAAAGGTGAGCAGGTTAAGATCACCATTTATGTGTTGAAAACGACAAATCAGCACAGTTTTGTATTGCGTCATCATTTTGCAAAGTGTATTTCTAAATTTGCAAATTAAAAAATTAATAAATAATATAAACAAAAAATGGCGAAGGAAATTAAAAATTTAATGAAAAATAAAAAACATTTCTATAAATAAGATATAAAAAATAAAAATCAATCATTTTAAATGAGAAATATTTGGCCTGGTCCAGCAGGAAAAAAAAATCTTGAGATCTGTGGTCGACTGAGGTTTTGAACTTGTAGTTGTGACTTCAGATGTTACTATAGGATCACTCAAATCACAAAAACCAGTTACACAATAATTGATGCATATGTTTTTATAAAGCTGTTTTGAAACTATATGTATTATGAAAAGCGCTATGTAAATAAATTTGACCTGACTTGATGTGTAGTTGTTAGATCAGGACATGGGCTTGTATATTTAGTGTCAGTGAAATGGACAAAAGGCTGTTTTGTGCAGCACTGAAGCGTGAGAGAGCAGCTATGATTTGTATGGTTGTAGAGGAGGGTTTTCTTTTCTCAATAGGCTGAATTCCAGTGCGGAGTTCACCATGACTGGCTGGTTTCCACTTGATTTTTTTTTTTTTCCCTTCCTCCACTCGCCTCTTCCCACACTTGTAGGCCTTGGGTTGGGTAATAATATAATACAAAGTCATGCTGAGTTCAGGGTTTGTAGAGTCTCATGTTTGTAGATGTAGTAAGATCTGCTCTCACAATAGTCTGGCTGATTACTCAGTACACTGAAGAGAGCTACTTTACCAGTGTCAACAGAGCCAGGGTCTGGTACCAGATATGAAGTGAATTATACATTGTGACTGGAGTCTTGAAGACACGGTGAATAGAGGCCTATAATATTAGAACTGCTCTATAGAAGTCATAGATGAATCTGACAAAGAAATGTCATATTTCACCTCAAAATCAAAAAGTAAAAATAAAAAGAGTTTGCATAATAAAAAATGTATACATTAAGGACCAATAGAATTTTTAACATTCACATTACTGTGAAACATTAATGGAAAAAAAAATCTTCCTGGATTTTTAAAAAATGAATATCAGTCTAAAAAATATATTTGCACTACATTATTGGGAATTTGGGGGGAAATGTGCTTAATTTCATGAAAATAATGTCACGATGCACAACAATTTCTAAAACTTAATTGTTTTTAACTAAATATTTTTCTTTTGATTAAAAACTGCAATTTGGTAACTCAGACATGTTTTTTTATTTTAGATGTAATTGTATTTTAATAATAATAGTAATAATAATAAAATAAAACATGTCTAAGTCACCAGATTGCATTAATAATAATTTATTCATTTATTTTTAAAAATGAGAATGTATTTTATTTTTATTTTGATACATATTATTGATTGACACAGTAATAAAGAGAGCGGAGAGATTCATTTAGCAGACATCCAAAGTGATTTTTGCTTATTGTACAATCTTTCTAGTTTGTTAATATGATCAGGTTGTTGTGTGTGTGGGGACTGTCTGTCATGCTTTGACTATCTAATGTTTTAATGTTTCCTCATGTGGTCTCTCTGACATGGTCTAACAGTGATTATAATCTTATTATGCGACCAGAGATGCAGACTGTAACTGGAGATGACTGTTTGTGTTGTGTGTGGTGTCTTTCACTCACAGGGGAAGCTGTCTTCGCCAGATGTCTCTCCTCTCTAAAGGATGAGAGGGTTCAGGCCAGTAAGAACCTCACCGGCCCCCAGGGTGTCAAGTTCACCGGAAACAAGGCACAGTTTCTTGAAGATATTAGAAAGGTGGGATGGGACTTAAAATATGGATCAGTTATATCCATGCATAGGTTTTCTGTTTTCATGTTCATGTTTGAAGGTGCATCAGATAATGTTAAGCATTTAATGGAGTTTATTAATAATGGGTTGTTTTTAACTTGATGAATATTTATTGTTATTTCTTTTTCAGGCTTTGTACGCCTCAAAGATCATTTCATATGCTCAAGGCTTCATGCTGCTCCGACAGGCTGCAGTAGAGTTCGGCTGGTCTCTTAACTATGGTGCTATTGCCCTGATGTGGAGAGGAGGCTGCATTATTCGCAGGTAAGCAAGCTTTGCTCACAGTGATTCAAAAAAATATTACATACAATTATATGCTATATTCAGATTGCTTATCGGTTAAATGCTCAAGAATGAAATCATATGAAACTTCATCTTTTCTCCACCCAGTGAATGTTGCAATTCTGCAAACACTAGGAAGTGGTGATAATGTTTCATGTAAAGATCCCACACGCACAGAAATGAGGAAACTGTTTGATTTTACAATCTCATAACTGTAGATTAGCTATGAATAAAGGTCATGAATCTTTCATTCGCAGTGTTTTCTTGGGAAAGATCAAGGAAGCGTTTGACCGAAACTCTGAGCTGCAGAGTTTGCTGCTGGATAACTTCTTCAGCAAAGCTGTACAGGATTGTCAGGTACAGGAAGTGAGCCAAGAGTGGCCACAAATAGCTCCGTTTCCTGTAATAGTGACACTAAATACACCAGAGAGAAATCAGCGGCACTAATGGCAGCCTAATGGTTACGTGCATTTATATAAAAGTATATGTACAGTAGGGCTGAACGATTTTGGAAAATAATCTAATTGCGATTTTTTTTTTACCAATATTGCGATTGCGATTTAATATGCAATTATTTTTTAAAGCTCTTTATGTTCTGTATTAATCAACCAGTGTAGACTTGCGGCGCGACGCGACAACTGTAGCGTCCGGTATAGACTCAGTGAGAAGCCGAGAGCAAGATATGCCTCGTCATATTTTCTGCATTTAGCTTTTGAATGACCAGCACCTGCCTGGGTCTGTTCGACTTCATCTATGGCTTTTCTCTTCGCTTTCACAAACCGATCCATCTCTCATTCTAAGTTACGTCCTTTGGCTGTTTACTGTTTTATTTATTTTCTTTTTCTGCTGATGGCCGACGCTCGACTTGAAGCAGCGCTGCTTAGACCGATGGGTGTGTCATCAAAGTACTGCGAGAGCTATAAGAGTCGCGTGTCATGTGACCGAGTGTAATCGCAGCCTCTGCGATCGAAAAATCGCGTTTTCTCATATCGCGATATTATCGCAAATTCAATTAATCGTTCAGCCCTAATGTACAGTGCCTCTTAAAAGTAATGTTTACTTAGTGCCTTGGGGAAGTCGTGGCCTAATGGTTAAAGAGTCGGACTCGTAACCCAGAGATTGCAGGTTCGAGTCTCAATATATACACAATGAACACAGTCTGAATTACTTTTTTATGACACCTTCTGCTCCACCTGGACTATGACGAAATATTTAAATAATTTTACATAGTATAACCATAGTACATAGTATATATTTATTTCAATACTGCATGCAGTTACTATAGCAAAACCATACACGGTACAGACTATTTTGTGTGTGTTTCTCCAGGATTCTGAAAAAGTTTGGAATTCATCAGTAAACTTATACTGTTACAAGTAGCATTTATGGATAGCATATCCTGTATTCAGTGACAATTTCATATTATTTTATGAAATGAATTTAAATTATTTAAGATCTATGCAGTCAATGAAAGTGTATCAAATGTAATCATGAAGTTTAGCACTGAAGATTTCATAAAATGCTGTGCATTGGTAGTAATTGGTTTGTATGAGCTACAGTATTTAGCTACAATATTCCAGCAATTATTTGGCAACATAATAGCATGCATAGTCAGAATGTAACATAAATGTTATCAGTCGGATTTTAAAGTCATTTATCAGTTGTTAAAGCTGCAGTCCGTAACTTTTGGCGCTCTAGCGGTTAATAAACAGAACTGCGTGCGTCTTGCGGAAGAACATTGTAGCCGGAGCTACTTCTCTCTGTTTATGTCTATGGCGAATCACGCAGGTACTGGGCTACTCCGCAGCGGTACCTACCCGAACCAGTCTAAAATAATCCGCATATAAACACTTATTATAAGTGTACCGTAGTGATTCAGGACAAGCCAAAAACACGGTTTGGAAAATTGATTCATGGTGTACTCGATTATTATATAAATTTTGTAAATTTTGAACACAAAAAAATTACGGACTGCAGCTTTAAATATGGTCTGAAAATCCACAGAGAAGTTTGGAAATGCATGTCATTTTGAAATGGAAATTATGTAGGAACAGCGGTTTACTTTAAAAGCTGATCTAAAGGTTTGTTGGTAATAATGGGGAAAATATATGTAGAATGTGTTTTATTTAGCAGTACGTTGGTTGTGTTTTGCAGGACTCATGGCGTGGGGTAGTAAGTACAGGTGTGCAGCAGGGGATCCCCATGCCGTGCTTCACCACCGCCCTGTCTTTCTATGATGGCTACAGGCACGAGATGCTCCCAGCAAACCTGCTGCAGGTAAAACTCTCTACAACTCACAAACCCTCTCTCTCTCTCTATCTAACCATATGGGATATCACAGGGATGACTTCTGGACACTTATGGTTCTAGGCATTTGAATCTCTTAGTATTCATATGGTAGAGATTTTATTTTATTTTATTATTTATGTAAAATAAATTAGAATAAAGAATTTAATTACTTTTTGTCTTTTTGGTTAGAATAAGAATTAGTACTCTTGCTTCAGACTCTTTATGAGTCTCTCCTTTTTATTTTAATACTCAAGAAGTTGTTCTCTCTTTGTATTTATCACTGGCTGAGCTAATATCACCTCTAACATTGTCACTCTTCAGGCACAGAGGGACTACTTTGGTGCCCACACATATGAGCTGCTATCAAACCCTGGAAAGTTCAACCACACTAACTGGACAGGCCACGGAGGACAAGTGTCGTCATCATCCTATAATGCCTAAAATCAAGAGTGTTATTAGGTTAAACAGCAATGAACATCATCTCCTCTCGATGAAGGACCAGAGCAGCTGAGCACATTCCTCCCGAAGAGCTGAACTTCAGCCCACAGTAGAGCTCTTACTGAAGAGTGTTCAAATGCATATTTCTATTTATACTAAATCATAGTGTATACACTATTTGTAAGCTCTGTTCTTGTAGTTTTAAGGTCCACTGTTGCAAACACTGCATTTCTGAGTAAGAGTGTTTTTTCTGAGATTCTTCTTGGTGTAGACTGGTCATGCTTTGCCCCCAGAGTTCACAGTGTTAACCCTGGATTATGGGTAACTATTGCACTGCTTTAGGCTAAATAAAGATTTCAATCCCTTTTTAATTAGCTTTTGTCTTCTTCACTCACATGCTGTCTACTGCAAACAGGATTTACTCCTGCTTATTTTTAACAGTAAATGCTAGATATGTAACTTGTTTATTTGTATACTTCTACTTTATCACCAGGGGAGGGCAGAAATGACTTTTTGGAGCAATGAGCTTGTTTACACTAGTAATGGGTTCAGCTGAGTGATTATTCTTTCAGGATGAAACTATAACAACCCACATGTAATATAAAAGACCTACAGTGTCTTTGCCTACTAACAGTTGAAATTTAATTTTTATGAGTAGTAATATGTAAATATCTTGAAACTATCCCGAGGAGCGTTACATTTTTGATTTTTTAACATTAAAAGACACTTGAGTAATATGCTCAAATAAACATCCCAGTAAAGTAACCACAGTTATTATAGTTTTTAATCTAAATGTAGTTTTTATTTCTATTTTATTGAGAATATTTAGTTTTTATTTTAGTTTTAGGGCTGACAAAGTTGCATTTAAAAACATTTACCAGTTTCTCAGCACAGTCTAGTGTTATTGCTGTTCATGTTTACTGCAGGTTTCGAGTTTGATAAGATTTATCATGTATCTACAACAAACATTTGTGTCCATCTTACTTTATTTTAGTTAGTTTTGGAGTCATAAAAATTAATTATAGTTTAGTTTCAGTAGTTCCCAGTTACATTAAATTTTATTTAAAAAAAAATTTCATTTCATTTTCCTTAACAACAATAACACTGTTCAGGTTTACATTACAGCATATGATGCTGGCAGGTACTGACAAGTAAATGACTGGTTCACGTGAAATCCTAACAGTTACATAGCACAAATATAGAAAATACATTTTTACTATGATGCTTTCTGATATGTAAGGCACATTTAGTGTTGAACCAAACATAAAGCAAGTGGAAAATGACTGTAAAAATAGGATTTGCTCCTGGTTAAGACACACTGCACCAATATCCTTAATTCACCTCCAACCTGTTTAAAGATCAAAGAGCTGAAGAGAGCAGCAGGTGCCTCTCATATATGTGTGACCAAAGACGTCACTTCCTTGTGAAGTTTTTCAAAAGGTCCAGCCACAGAGCGAGAGCTTGTAATAGAGCTCTACCCTACAGAGTAGCCTTAAAATGCTACAAGAACTCCAGAGATGAGTGTTAATCTGTACCGTATTGTTCTACTAAATACATTTTAGGTAGAATATGATGTTTATGCTATTTACTATGAAGCAACTGTTTGAAATGGTGGGTTTAAGTACGCCCATGGCCTGATTACTCAGGAAAAGAACATCTCAGTGATTAAAAGCCACTTCAAACAGAGGACACACTAGAACTAGGCAGTTTAGAATAGTATTGTAAAGGAGTCGTAGGCGAACTGTGCCGAGTCATCATGGTGAACAAGGCAATTCAGCGCATGGAGAGCAGGACAGGAAGTGGACACCCTATTTTGAGCTGTCTGCTGATTAATTATGCATCGGCTGGGGAGGAGTCTGGCTACGGATGAAGTCTGACACAAACACGAGATGCTGCAGTTTGAACCGACAAATACCAAAGAACAACACTTCCTTTAAAAGCCAAAGTATGTATATGATAAAGCATGTTTCGTCTTAATGCATGATTACGGTTGTGTTAAGGTGACCTAGGTGGGTGCCTTTTAGAGCATGTGGGGGGTTGTTTTTTGTTGAAATAATATCAATTCCATACAGGAATTATGAAATGAATTACTGTACATTTGTTAAGGATGTTTTTAAGTTTACAAGTACCCTTATGAAAATTGTTCATGAATGGATGTCCTCACAATAAGATAAAATAGTTCCAAAAATGTGAACAATAACCCTAGATATTACTAAATAATATCTTCCCCTGTACTGTGTTGATATCTTTTGTGAAGGTACCTCTCTAAAACATGATGATGGGAGTTAGATGGGACAATCGAGCAGCGGTTGAGAGAAGCATGTTCATTATGCGGGTGATGCTGAGCCTGTTTCCTCTGGTTCTTGTGGTCTGGAATGGTGAGGCGTCACCTGTACAAGACAAACAATCACACACCAATGAGGTGAATCTCTTATTTAAAGTGTTTTAATGGGGGAAAACGTGCATGGGCTCATATTTGTTAGTATTTCCTAAGATCATTGTCAGTGGCTAAGAATAACTGGACTGCAGTGTTGTAATACTGTTAATGCTGTAAAAATCTATAGCAGTTATCTAATACTCAAGCCCACAGATATGTCTCGTCTTCTAGATACTGACCAAAGACCAGAAGGACTTGAAGAAGATGATGACGGATAAGGCTGAGCTGAACCTCACTAGTAAAGAACTAGCAGACCCTGATTTTCTGGGAGAGAAGTCTGTTTTTGAACCAACCCCTCGAGATAAATCTCCTTGCAAGCTCTTCTTCTGGAAGACCTTCTCCTCATGTTAAAACTAGAAAACAGAACAGAGAGATGAGTCTGTTGAAATCTACAGTCCTGCCTTTGCAGTTTAATGCATTGCATTAAAATCAATGTGTATGCCTTGGCTTCTGCTGTTCCTGTATTGTATTTTATGTCTAAGGACTTTGAAACTACTTATTGTTCGAGGTAACAAAAAAAAAAATACAAATAAATCTCCAAAAAATACAATGGCCTTGTGCATGTAGCCTACACTTTATACTGTTTGACATCCAAGCCTAAAATACTGTAATAAAAGTTCTACAGATCCCTTCATGTCAGTCCTATAACTTTACCTTCAAAATTATAAATAACACCGCTATGCTACGTCATTATAGCTTTGCTTAAGAAAATCAAACAACCATCATTGTGAAGTGTAGTCATTATTAAGTGAAGGATTGGCACCACTTAACGGCAAGACAAGGAAACTTCTTCTTCGTAGATGTGGCTTGCAGATACAGAAGTAATCTAGCACTGCAGGTATGTAATATTTTGATACATATATGTCAAAAGCAATTGGTAACTTGAGACAAGATATATGGTTTTAAAGGAATTTTCTGGGTTAAGTCAAAGACGACAGCGTTACTTTGTACCATATTTGATTATTCAAAGATAACTTAGCCCCATTAGATACTTTTTTAAAGAAGGGCACTTACAGTAGAAGTAAACAGGGCCCAGTAGAAAGTTTAGTTTTGCTGACAAATATGTTGACATCAGACTAGAGAAAAATAATCGCTTTTAACCAACTTCGTTGTCATGACGACGCAGTTAATGCAAGTAGTCCAGGTAACTTACAGGTGCATCTCAATAAATTAGAATGTCGTGGAAAAGTTCATTTATTTCAGTAATTCATCTCAAATTGTGAAACTCGTGTATTAAATAAATGCAATGCACACAGACTGAAGTAGTTTAAGTCTCTTTTCCACGACATTCTAATTTATTGAGATGCACCTGTATGCATGTCCGCACAGATGATCTGACTGCTTTTACTTGGAACGGAGGGTTTGGCATACCGTTAATTTTAATCCGAAGGGAAACAAAATGCTCTCCTTGCGTCTCTCTGGAATTCCAATTGTCCGAAAGCCTTTTGAGTTTGATACGTCTTCACCTGTCATCAGGTGAGTCTACTGGTAACAGTCATATCATAGTACTTACCTGTGACAAAATCTTCATCCGCTCAGGACAGTGGTCCCACCGAAAATGGCTTTCATTCAATTCAACTTTATAACCCCAATAATACGTTAACGTAAAGATTTAAGAGCTTAAAAAAGTTGTCTACATTGCAGGTCAAGTCCAATAAACAAAGACTTTAAATTTTATTAACTCGTTAAAGTTTAGTAAGAAAATTCATTGTTTAATATCATATTCAGCAGTTATTTACTTCAAGGAAAAACTATCTGCAGTTCTACTTGTTAAACTGATATTCCACAAATAAGACAAACAGCAAAACCACTAAATAGTATGTTTGCGTTATATTAAAAACTAGTACTTTGCAATGTACTAAACAAGTACGTTAAACTTCAAATGAAATGAATGCAACATTTCAGGTAAAATAAAAAGAGATACAGTTACAATTCCTCTGTGTATGTTTATTAAGTATTTTGAAAAATGGAAATCCTGCCAGTGATTAAGTCATTGATAACACAAACCCCATTCACAAAATCCTATCGGTTCACCCATAACAGAACACTATGAAAAATAGGCCTTTTCAACTTTCACTACACTATATTTACAGTGGGACAGATCATGAAAAAGCAATCAAACAAAAGAACGACTTAAAAGCAAGATCAATGACTGCATTGACTTCTTGCGTAAAACAGAGCTGGAAATACACAAGCATGAACATGAAGTCATTTGCAATGGGACTGATCCATAAACACACTGGTTTAACTTTGCTTTTAGATTGCAAAGGACTGTCTTTAGTCACGCACTCCGGCCAATTGCGAATCGTCCATTGAAATTTCAATAAGGGAAATCCAGGGAAATCTGGTTACAGTGAAGTGATGTAGTCCCTTTTCAGGTTAAAGGCATACAGCAGCAGTCTCCACAGATGAACTGTGTGAACTTCAGTCTTCAGCTCTCCCATTAGGGACTTCACTCAGGGTTCTGAGGTAAACCTGGGCCAGCCGCGTCCAGCGTCCCTATACATGCGAATTAAATAAGTGTTTGCAATTCAATTAATGTCTTGAAGCAAATAAGCCACTATCAAAATAACTAGTCAAATTATTTTTTATTTGAGTTCCCTTAGATTCACAAAACATATATAAAGCATTCAAAGCACAGAACAAAAGCAACCTCTTCTTGAAGCATTCTTCGCTTTCATCAATACATCACCCCAGTTAAGCCACTCATTGCCCTCATTCACCGCCCACAGACAGCATCACATCAAGTTCACACATATGTGTTCAGTTACAGCGAGATAGAACGCACACCATACACAGCATTCACATCAAATTATTAAGCAAGAACACAAATACTTAGTAGGTCACTTAAAACATTCCACTACATATCTTTTTTTTTTAAATGCAGCTCTTTAAATATGATTGCAATATAAGAAAGGGAGGAAGGTAGACAGAACAAGAGGGACGGAAGAATGTAAATGAACGTCCTTCTACAGAAAAAACACTCGCTGCCTTCGTTCACACTCGTTCACACAGATTCTTCTCACAGTCTCGCAGTCAAGTCGCTTTTCAGCATCGCACTTGCGTTCAAGTTCTCTCTCTCAGCGCGTTCGCTCATTCAGTCTCTCACTCCTGGTGCACCAGCACTCGTTCACACAGATTCTTCTCACAGTCTCGCAGTCAAGTCGCTTTTCAGCATCGCACACTTGCGTTCAAGTTCTCTCTCTCAGCGCGTTCGCTCATTCAGTCTCTCACTCCTGGTGCACCAACAATTCATCACCATATCACTCTCAGCTCTCAAAAAAGCGGACAGATTTCATCCATAAAAAGGGTGAAAAAGACAACACCCACCGTCTAACACAGTATATGCAGAGTGAAGCTGTGCTCTCTGGTGGCAAAGCATTTACACATGGGAAGAAGGGAACTGATACTGAGATCGCTCGAACATTGCGGCCAATGAGGGGCTTCTTCCCGGGAAATTGGAAAAGAGGTGATGAACTGTAGAAGAGATTTATGAAGGCTTGACCATAAAAAACGTTGAAGGGAAAAAAAACTGCAGAGAACACAACTCAAATGGCTTTCCACATGGAGCATCTTTAAATGTACTGTACGTTGAGAGGGCACTGAAATGGTAAGAGATGCTCAGATATGTGGGCATACTGAATGCCCGACACAAAATAAATTATATCCATAAAGAAAAAAACAACAACTTAAGTGTTCATTTAATTCCTAACAAATTCAACCACTCTAAATTAATCTTAAAGAGCAATCATTATATGTATACAAAGAACATTCAGTTTTACAAAATCAAAGGGCAAATATTTAAGGGACATAATATCGGACTAAACTTGCTTCTCTCAAAATACTTACCATATAATCTAGATATTAGGATACTTCGAGACCCAATTGAAATCTCTCTACATTCCCCAGCTGGACTTTGTCTCCATGCTAGATCCAAAACCGGAGTTGAACCCACTGCTCGAGCCCGAATTGGTTCCCGCCCCCCACCCAAGACTAGCTGAGCTGCTGGTGTTGTAGCTATTGCTGCCCGTGTTGTAACTCGGGTTCTGATCTCTACTACCGCTGTTCTGTCCGCTAGGGGTGGTGCCGGAAGCGGCTGTCTGATTCTGCTGATTGGCCAGCATTCCCATCATGCCCCAGCTACTCTGAAGTGCTGCCTGAGCAGCTGCCATCATGGCTGGATTCAAGCTAAGGGCCCCAAAATTCACATTGCTGTTGGGACTGCGACTACTGCCAAAGCCCTGCCCCCCAAACCCCCCGAACCGCCCACGATCCATCATTTGCCTACTATTATTGTGCTTAGGCTCAGCGTTGGAGATGTGCACACTGGTTCCTTTAATGATCAGGTCCTCACCGCACAGAGACTGGGCAACCTGGAGGAAAACAACCATGTGTTGATTTGAGAAGAGAATGAGAGCAAGCCAAATAACGAGAATGGAAAAGACCAGAAGACCGACCTGATCATCAGCAAAGGTGACAAAGGCAAAGGCTCGGAAAGGTTTGGGAATGAACACGTCTGTGACTTCGCCATACTGCATAAAAAACTGTCTAAGCTCATCGGCTGCCATGTCCTCTGTGCAGCGGCCCACAAATACTTTCCTGCTTCTCATAGGCTCATCCGGACCAGCCTGTTCCATGAAATACTAGATCATTTAATAGAAAACAGGGTCTACTCATGCAATGTTCACAACAGCAAGGGCATCCCAAAACATTTGAAACATGAAATGTGTATATGTTCAAATATAAACCCTTTAATACTTATAAGCACAAGTATAACTTATATATCAAAATGTTAACTGTGTGGTATCACGTGGCATTAGTGTTGCTGAAATACCTTTGAGTTTGGAAGTTTGCAGTCGCACCATCTTCCATCAATCATATGCCGCTGGGACATGGCTTTTACTTGTGTTTCATAGTCTGTAAATCTTACAAAGCCAAATCCTTTGGAATTTCCAGTTTTTGCATCTCTTTTCACCTGAGGGAACAGGTCATGCATGACATTTAAGTTATAGTTCACCCAAAAATGACAATTCTATCATTATTTACTCATACTTTTCCAAATCTATATGACTTTTCTTTCTTTCTAACTCCAAAGGAGTTGTTTAAAGCAGAATTCTGAGCTGCTTATTTTCATACAAAGAAAGTGAATTATCAAACACTACTTCATTGTGGCAGATTTGTAGAAGAAAAAAAAAAGCTCAAATTTTTCCCCCAATAATTTCTTATGGTGGTAATTTTTGACCATGAACATCACAATTGACTTTTTTTCCCAAAACCATTTAGCCTTTTCTAATCATGTCCACAATTTTCTGTGTATTTAACAAGTGCCACAAAAGTCACCTAGTTTTCCATTCCATTCCAAAAAAGAAACTAAAACAAGAGTACTTTGAAAACGTCTGAGGGTTAGGTAGGATTTTCAGTAAATAATTTACAATTTCAGTCTTTTTTCCCCACGCAAAGCTATTGTACTGTTTCAAAAGACTTATAATATTGCAGAAAAGTATTGCCAACTGCTATGATGCTTTTTTTTTTTTTGTCATTTTTGGAGCTTGACAGCCTAAAAAGCCCTTGGCAGCCCCCATCCACTTTCACTGAATAAAAGAGAGCAACATAAACATTGTTCAAAACAAATCCTTTATGCTCCACAGATGAAAACCCATCATATAAACGCGAGTTATATAAGAGGGTCATCATATAAGAGAGTGAGTAGTTATTTCTTTTTTTTTTTAATGTTTGGGGTAAACTATTTAGGCTTCATACTAACCTGCACCATGATCACGTCTCCAAAAGTGCTGAAGTAATCTTTAAGGTCTTGCTCTGATGTTTTCCATGGCAACCCAAGCACAATCAAATCTGATGTCTTCTGCACACCTCTCTTGATCTTCACAGCCGATGCAGCATCCATTTCATCCATCTTCCTCTTGTTATCTGAAAATGTATGATATTTTATTATTCTAGTTATATGGTTAATTTTAAAACAATCAACTAGATTTGCATGCTCAATATGCATTAGTAGTAGATAACTGGGTGCCTGACATAAGACCATATTTTCTGTGCATCAACAAACACTGCAATCAAATAAACCCAATACTACTAGATCTGATGTTACCTTTTGGGTAGTTGACCACGTACACCAGATTGCTCCAGTCTGATTCGGGTGCATGAAGAACCCCCTCCACTAGTCGTACCCCTCTCATGCACTGAGACACGGGGCTACGGTATCTAAGGCCGCAGGCACCGGGAAACTGCGCGGCGACGGTGGAGAGCAGCACGGTGCCGTCCTCCTCGGACGGAATCTCCATCGGCTCCTCGTTCTCATCCTCCGCGACGCGAATATAACACTCAGTCATGTTTATACCAAGAGCGCGAGCTGTGCTAACACCTTCAAGATCAATAATTCAGCTATAAGACAACAAACGGGGCTGAAACTGAAACTAGGACACCGGAAAGACCTCAGAAGTAAACAACCACAAATCGGTTGGCAACAAGTCTGATGTCTATTGTTTACGTGCGACTGTTGTCAAATAATGCGGGGCGCCATTAGCTAAGCTACTTGCTAACCGCGCGCACGTTAGAAATGAATGGCGCGTCGCACCCAGTTCCCGCCAATTTTCACGGTGTGCAAACACCTAGTCATCGATTGTACTTGATTATCTACCGATTGTGATCAAAACAAGCAACGAAAAGTAATAAAAATAACGAAAATGCGTGGACTAATGCATCCAGTTGCCGTTTCGACCCCCTAAACTGAGAAAATGGCCACCAGATGCGTCACTGCAGGAATGACATCATCAGTTTGGAGCGTCGCATCACAGCACATGGAGGGGTTTGTGAATGTAATATGTTTACTTTTTAAACGCATTACGTTGTTAGTTTGTGGTATACTATATCAGATGGTGTGATTTTGTCGTGTCTGTTTGTGATCTTGATGGACCGGTGGGGTTATTCTTTTTATTTAAGGACGTTGAAATTATGTCAAATATACAAGAATCCACTGTAGTGTTGAAAGCTTCTCCTCATATCTCATCTTACAGGTTTGTTACATCAGATTTAGAACAGACAAAAGCACTGGAAAACAATGGATTTAAAGACAAAGGCCTGCAATATTACCAGTCTGCAACTGAGTTGATTGCGTGAAATAATCTATGTATTTATGACAAAACAATATTCAAATAAATAAATAATAAAAAATCATAATAACTCGAATCAGCTAAATATATTGGTTACTTTAATAGCTTAAAACGTAAAAATGGGAAAAAATGGGTGATAATTTTGTCTGTGTTGTAATACTGTAACATTGTTTCCAACATTCAGTTGAAAGGCTTCATCATACAATGTCTGGTTTCACTTTTGGAATCCGAAATGGTTTGATCGGCCATCTCATGGGTGTTGTTAGGACCTACAATTGTTTTTTATAGTTTTGTAATGGCCAAGAATGACACAGCCAGGTTTACTTTATGCTGCCAAACATTATGTAATCAATATTCATTCTACCTATAAACATGCGATTTTATATCACAATTACAACTGAATGAAGGTATACTGTGCTGTAATCTTGCATAGTTCTTGATAGCAACTGTTAACTCATGAAGTGGCCATGGCATTTTTATTGGAAAAGGTAAAGCCTCATGTGAGTTAGAATGAGTGAATGAAAGAAAGCAAGAGAGATTTTTATTGCCATGCAGGTGCAGGTTTCCCCCCTTCCATGGCTTTTTTCACACTTGCGTACGTGTTGTATAATTTTATGATGAAGTGGGTCAGCCTTGCTCTTACACTCACTTGTAACCTAAAAGGCCAAACACAGCCGACTTGTTTGCATTATAAAAGCAGTTGTATCGCCTCTCTGTCCTTAAGAACCAAATGAGCCATGGCGCTGATGCTCATAAGGGTTTTACTTATTTCAGTTTAAGTAACTAGATGGTTATGCTTTAAGTATTTTCTCCTATAATATTACTAAAATCATTATTGTTGCCCTTTGCTTCACATAGGCATTTCATTTTGCCCCTATGGGGAAATGTTGTGCATCTTCAGGAGAGAGACTGGATGGGCAGTCCATCTGCAAGCATGACAGGTAATTATTACTTTACAGTATGTTAATCTTTATTCTGTAGTAAAAGAATTAAAACTGGCTGAGTTTTATTTTTCTAGAGGGTGATGTGGAATGTTTCTCTGAGTACATGGAACTCTGGATCCATAGAATGAGAATTGAGGGACTAAGGCTTTGGCTGTCTGGAATATTACGGATTCAAGGTGAGATATATGGACATTGAATTTCTGACCTTAACACAAGAGAAGAAAGAAACAGATCTGTGGGTCACCATTAACAGATTTTCACCTATAAAATAAAAGTTTTTTGGAAAAAAAAAATCGTTATAGTATCCACATTACATATTTTACACTTTGATATAATTGATATGTAATTTATACTAAATGTAGGGTAAGACTGACAGATTATTCTTTATTATTTGGTTAAGATCCCATTTATGTACTTTATGACAGAATTGTCTGTCTGTAAAACGCATCTTATTGGATTGTAGTGATGTTATTCCTTTCAGGGAATATTGTTATTCTGTTGATATTCTAGAAGTAGTTTTTAATAAAGACAGTGCACCATAATTTTGATTAAAATTGCATATTAAACATTTTATATATATTTTTGACACAAAAAATGGACTTTGATGTTGACAAGCAAACAAAAATAAGTTATAACAGAAATAATAACATGTTCTCTCAAGCTGTTGCACAAAAGAATAACTTGGAACATTCTCAAATATTTTAATAGTATATAAAAATATTAATATATATTATATAAAATATGTATAATAATATGTAATATTATATCTAATTAAATTACTTTAAGAAGTCCGTATGTCACACAGTAAGACAGACAGTGCAAGGTGTGAGTATCACCACCATTTTAAAGTTTTATAAATCTCTTGCTCTTTTCAGTGGGTTTGGTGTCCATGGAGAATCTAAATCATCAGCTTTCTTCATGTGGGTTTGTCCTGCACAGAGATCTGGAAAAGAACTATATTTTCAGAGTCATGTACAGTGGATGTTTTGTCCAGTTAGAGGTCAGAAAATGTCCTTGTTTGTCACTGAAACATATTTGGTTCTGCAGTGTGTTGCTAATATAAACATCTGACCCTTTTTTATCACTGTATCTCAGAATAACATTAACATTTTGCAGTGATTTTTCAGCATGACAGTTATGTGATTTTGCTGAACCTGCTGAAGAGAGTAAGTCGTTTTGGAGGCAGGACTCAGAAGTTTATGATGAAGTGTCCAGCAGTGTCAGCGCCTCCTAACAGAGAATACATCCAGTGTGATTCAGACTTCATTCAGGTAAGAACAGGGTGATAATTCCTCTCCTCTTTTGTTTGTTCTTTTTTTTTTTTTTTTTTTCTCAAAGCTTTTTTTGGTGTTCAAGGTTACCAGAGAGATCCCTGTGGATAACTGGAATAATGAGGTAATTTCTAATAAATGTGTCCATATGTGAGGTTATGAACAGATTAATGTATATAATGTGGAATGTTCCTCATATGATTTGTCCAATCAGCTCGACTGGTCTCTGGCCTTGAGAGGGAGTCTGGTGGTGGCTTTGGAGGATTCCAGTCTTATTCAAGTAAATGTTGAAATGCACAAACCAAACATAACAGTTCAGGGGAGGAGAGACACCATTTTAAGTCCTGTGCAGGTAAGACTGTGCTGTCAGTTTGTGGCTGTGAACATTTGAAATAAGTTAGCAACAGAACACATATACAACTTTTATATGCAGAAAGGAAAAGGAGGCATTCATTATTTTAAATTTGAGGAGTATTTTTGTCACTTTCTCTTGTAACTGAAAGCCCTTGTTAATTTTTCTGACCCTGTTTGAACTAGAATTATTTACAAAATTGTGCCACCTAATGGTATGTAATTGAATAGCATATTTTTGGATTTGTGCTTTGTGCTCAAGTTGAGTTAAAAATATCCAAACTGGCTGAAGAATTGTCTGTAAACCTCTCATTGAATCCATCGTGTGCTTTAAACAGTGCAACAGGAGGTTTATTTTCATTAAAAGTCTACATATTTTTTAGGTTTTCAAATCTGAAGGACATTTCTTACCTCTCAAACTGGTCAGTGGCCATTATGCCTGCAGCATGGAGGCGACCTGCCCAAATGGTTTGTTATTATGGTCATATCTTAGCACTTATCATCTTTATTTTTCAATTTTGTATCTCTTACATATTTGAATAGCCATTCTGCATGTTTCTTTCAGTGAACAATTCGTCATCTGAAGACACGGTGCTGCATGTCTATAAACGGCGTATGGGCTTGACCAAAAGAGGTGGATATCAAAATGAGACCCTGTCAGTAAGCACTGTGATTGTGGAACAGACTGACAAATTCACCTGGTCAGAGACAAGTGACTTTGTGCAGCTTATCATTCCCACATCCCACATTCAACAGAAAAAGGTTAGACGTTTATAACTTTAAATATACTGTATACACATTACTGTTCAAAGGACTGTTTGAAAGAAATCAATACTTTTATTCAGCAGTGATGCCTTAGATTGATCAAAAATGACAGTAAAGGTATTTAAGATGTAAAAAAACAAATGCAGTCTTTTTAATCTTTATATTCATCAAAGAAAATAAAAAAATCGCTAAGAAGTTTCTTAAGTACCAAATCAGCAAATTATAAGAATTTCTGAAGGATCATGACACTGAAGACTGGAGTAATGGCTGCTGAAAATTCAGCTTTGCCATCACAGGAATAAATTACATAAATTACATATATTAAAATAGAAAAACAGTGATTTTAGTGTCTGCAATTTATCTGAATACAAATAGTATAGTATTTTATACATATATATATATTTTTTTTTTTCCTAATATAAAGCGATTTCATATGAAAATAGTTTTGTATTTTAGAGCTTTCAAATAATGATATTTGCATTTTGATTTCATTTTATTTAAAAAATGTTATAGTTTATAATTGGGTAAAATCTTGTAATTGGTTAAAACTGTCATTTTTATATATATTTATTCTATTTTTTAGGAGTGCATTGGTCAGGCAGGTGAGAAACTTCAGCAAAATTTCTACAAGATAGATGCTATTCTCACCTTTAAAGAGACAAATCACAAAATGCACTGGACCATGGAAAACACTTCACCTTGTTCAGGTTAGGGTCTGTTCAAAAAGTTCCTGAATCACTTGAAGGTGTAAAAAAGAAAAAAAAAACTGCACAGGGCCGTGAAAACAGCTCACCATGTTCAGGTTATTTACTTTTCGACTGTCTGAGTCCTCAGTCAAGGTATTTAAAACTATAAATTGCTACAATTGTTTTTCAGAGATGTTAAAATCACACCTCCATTTAACGCATGATGACTCACAAGAAGCTAATGTGACAACACTTTCACTTGAGGGTATTACAGACAAGCCAGAAGTTCCTGTTGATTCCAACAAAGAGTTTACTCCTTCTGTGCAACCAGAGATGTCTACAGCATCACAGACAGCAGATGAAGAAACCAGTACAACCTCAGTACAAATCCAACAACTCCAAACATCTGAGGCTCTTAGTACTTCACCAACGGAGATAGTGACAAAATATTTGCAGCTAGACTTTACGGCCTAAAGCACAACAAAGATCTCTCAAGAAGTTCATCTGTGCATCATTGACTGTGAGGGGCTGCAATGCAGAACGGATGGAAATGCAGGTACTAACCGCACACGTGCCAGTGATTTTACAAACAACACTATTACTATTGGTAGTCCATTAATCACAACAGTTGTAATCACAGTTTGAAATACAGCTACACATTTAAGCACCATTTTCACTCAGACTGGGATTTACAACACAACAATCAAGTGGAGCCATGCATCTTTTCCGCTGACAAGCAAAGTGCCGTTGGAATCACATGTGGGGAATGATTACATCTAAGACTGTGTTGAATAAATGTGGTGTCTAGAATTAAAAAAATTGGTGTTAATTCTCAGGTTGCGCTGTAACTATCCCTGTCGCTTCCCTGAAAGAAAGAAAGTGCCTGGCAGTTTAGCAATTGAAGCAAAATTCTTGGCTCGCTACTTTATAATATTACATTATGCTCAAGGAAATAGTGTCTTTAGTACAATTTCTTTAATCTTTTGTAATGTATGATTATTTAGATTTATTTATAGATTGTTTATTTACTATGCAGCTCTCTCCTAACAGAGATACTGTATTGTAATTGGTCAATCACAGCATTCATATCGCTGCATATCAGATCAGTCTCAAAATCGGGTCTCCATCAACTGTCAGTTAATAATTCTAAATACACAAAAATGACATTATTTAAAAAAATTTACAGTATTGACTACTGTATACTGCCGTACATAATAAAACAAATTGGACCTATTGTAATTTATTTCGCTTGATATACTTTTAATAAATAATAATAATAGAAAATAAAAGCTTGAACATAATTAAATCACTCTTTTAATTAGTTAAATATTTAGACATTTAACAGTTACATACTGGCATTTTTTTCATGTCTCTTGTATCACACAGCGGACTCACTCACTTGTTTCTTACAAATGCAACTGGCTCCATCTTGTGTCTAAATCATTGATACTAGTAAAAATGACCTCAGCACATTTGTATGCGTTGGATATTGTGTCCTCTAGAGCTTTGCACTCCGGCACAGTGTAATTCTCACCCAGGGGGTCAGAGGGGGGCCACGCTGCCAGAGTTTTCTTTGGCATCTGTTGCATGAACTTGTGAACAGGAAACACAATAACAGCACAAAGTACACCAGCATCTCAAGTCTTTCATGTGGCTGTTCTGAGCCATTATGTTATTTGTGTAGGCTTAAAAATTATTTTCATGTCCCCCTCATTTTCTTTTTCATACGAGTTGCACATCTGTGAGATGTTTGAAACCACACACTGGTTAAATTTTACATTTATTATGTTCCCTTTGACTTTAGAGAAATAAAGAAAATCTGTGATTAAAATAGAAAACTGCAAAAAAAAAACTTAAATATAACAAACTAACGAACACTCACAATTCTTACTGTACAATTCTATTTTTTATAATATAATATCAGAATTTTTTTCTACAGCTACATATATAAACCTAGATTTTAGCTTTAAATGGGTTTCAAATGACTTTTGGTCTGTGCTCTATCTATCTGTCTATCTATCTCTCTCTCTCTCTCTCTC
>NW_015544165.1:788199-822180 GCF_001515605.1 Sinocyclocheilus anshuiensis
ATATATATATATATATAATCATTAGTGTGTGAGAGTACACTGTAAAAAATGATAATATTAGAAAATCATGGCTACCTATATTTTTTACATTTACTTATCAAAATGAGTTGAGCAATTTTAAGTTATATGAAATTTAATTGACTTGTACAGCCAAGTTGATTATAAATTTAAGGCAGCAACTAAGCTGTTTAAGTTTAAATGAGTGGATTTTTTTTTACAGTGTATTTCTTGCTCTGGTTTGTAAAAGCAGTATTACTATTGCAGCTCAATTTGTTGAACCAATTCAGCAATGAGCTTTCCACAACAGGACAAGAGCTGGCAGAGGAAAGAGTCTCTTGGAAGGGAAGGCATTGGTGGTTACGCTCTGACTCTTTATCTTACTTGCTGGGCAATTACAGAATCATGGGTCAACCATGCATGTAACCACAGCTTCGTTGCACAGTAGCAGATGTACTCATAGCATTAGCTGGTAGGAGCGTGAAGGTAAACATAAACAGATGCAGCTGGTTGCTAGGGACACTCGCCAACTTGTGTGCCCTAATGATTCCCATGTGTGCGAATGCAGATCTGCAGCAGTGGGCAGAATGCAGGCATACGCTGCGTTTCAACAGTGCTAGAGTTTCTCAACGAGATATTTGTGAATGAGTTTAGCAGCAGTGGTTTTTGGGAGGGTGTTCCCTATTGGCATCGTGCCCCTCCTAGTAAGTTAACGCTGATGAAGCAGTTTTCTTCATGTCTTCAATTTGCCATTGATTATAATGTTTTGAAATATTAATGGAAAAGGCTTTTTTATTAGTGTGCCACATGAGTGGTATGAAGAGAAAGCCCATTTGCTTTTGCAAATTTTCATTTTATTGCATACACCATTTTATAATGAAGATTAATGTAACATCTATTTGTGCTTGTGCATTAGGCCTAATCTGCACCTTCCCATTTGTGTATCATACAAAGCACTTCCAAAAAAAGCCCAAGACATATAATGGAATTCACGTTATTTTATAACATAATTGTGGGCTCCAAAAGTCTGAGACCACATTGAAAATTTGAGATTACAAATCAAATTTAAACCTGGAAATAAATAAAAATTTTTAGGGGTTTGAAAAATTTTAAACAAAAAACATTTTTGATGTCAAATAAATAAGAAACATTTAAAAATTCAATTACATTTTTCAGTCAGATTGTTAATACTTGCTAATAATGTAATTTATAATAGAAAAATTAAAAATACAAACATTTTCACTTGTTAAATTTTCACTGCTCAACCCCACTTACACTACCTTTCAAAGGTTTGGGGTTGGTAAGATTTTTTAAAATGTTTTTTGAAAGGAGTCTCTTATGCTCAACAAGAATGCATTGATTTAATTTTATACATTTATAGATTTTATGCATAGCATTTAAAAACAGCATTTAAAATAGTAGTCATTGAAACATTATAAATATAGTATACATGTCTTTACTGTCACTTTTGATCAATTTAATGCATCCTTGTTGAAAGTATTAATTTCTTTCAAAAAAATGAAGGTGATGTAATTTATAATAAAACAAAAACATTAAGAATTTTTAATAAAAAAAAAGACAAACAAACAAACAAACAAACAAACAAAAAACACAAAACCTTTTTATTAATTGTCTCTGACTTAGGAAATCCACTTATATCAAATAATGAAAAAAAAACTAATTTTTTATTATAATAACCTACTTTTTAAATATTTCTCTCCACAAGAAATACCACAAGAAAATGTTTTTCAAAGTCAGCTATGGTAATTTCTCAAAGGTCAAAAGTTATATCCACACAATACAGCCTTTGGTGTAATTCTGTGGTGATAAAGAATCACACATGATCAGTTGGGCTCTGAAACTCCTGTATAGCGTATCCTTCATCTATTTACAGTTTTTCATCGTCTTTGCTGACTGTGACAGTTATTCAGCAGTAGGCAAGATGGACAGGTTTAGCTTGGAGATTTAGATTTAGTGTCTTGTCCTGGTCTTGTAAGTTAAAGTCCATTAAGCAGTCCATGTTTGCAGTAGGTGAAGCATTATAGCACACAGAGGCCTTGTTCTGGCGATTGTCAGTTTGAACTTGTTTTGCATGTGCTTGATGTTGCAGTGTCTGGGAGGTCCCATTTTTTTTAACTGTGTCCAGGCCTGTAGACCAGATGAGATCTTTAGGAAGGGGTTCAGTTTTTGTGATATCCTGTGTGTGTTCGCCATCTGATTACACACAAGGCCTGATTCCTCTTTGTGATTGTGTGTTAATGACATCCAGGTTAATCAGACTTACAAAGAACTCAGCTGAACTAAAGCGAATGCTTTTTCTGACTGATATTTTGATTCGAAAATGATTTCGCTTACATCCACTTCTTCTGTTCGACTGGAATGAGTTGCTCCAGATCTCGGTGTCAAACTTCCCCACTCTCCCTCCCCTTCTCCTAGCATTCTCTTTGTCGTGAAGCTCTCAGCCAACAGCCTGCGCCTCTCCTCTCTCTCTCATTAACCACAACTGTCAGATCCTCCAGATGATGAGCAATTAAACCAGATAATAAACGCTTGCCATGAATTCCTGTTTGTTTGTTGTTGTTGTTGTCGTTGGTGGCAGGGGCTCCTCTCATGCCACCTTAGTGCTAACTAGTACTTCTGTAATGCACCACCGGTAGCAGAATCGCTCTCTCAGAGCCTTCTGCCAACACTAACAAAGCTCTAACTGCTCATTGTAAGGCACCAGATTGATAATAAGGCACACTGAATGTTAACAATTAGATCATAATCAGAGCCAGCACGCCAAGGCTGCTCTTTTATCCCCTGCATGAAAGAATGGCAAACAAAGCTCTGCAAAATGCTAAGATAAAATATTACCTTTGAATAATCATGTCTCTGAGCTACCAAAAGCCACGTAAGCTGTACAGCGCCTCGCATACGACACACGGTAAAGACTCTTCTGTTTGCTCATGTATTAGCGTGATAAGACAGTCTTACTATGTTTTACTGGCCATATCTTCCTGGAAAAGAGGTTAAAGGTGGAGTGTGTGATTAGCATCACCAAACACAATTATTCAACCGTTCTACCGTTCAAAAGTTTGGGGACAATAAGATTTATTTTGGTAAAGAAATGAATACTTTTATTAAGCATGGACACATTAAATTGATCAGAAGTAACAGTAACCCCCCAAAATGGTATGTTTCGAATAAATGCTTTTCTTTTGAACCTGAAAAAATGTGTCACGGTTTTCACAAAATTTAAGCGACAGTTTAACAGTTCTCCTTCATAGGTTTACTCAATGCTGCATAGCTATGATGCAATGGGAATGCCCCTTGGGTGTGCCGATTGTCTGAAGTCCATATGGAATCATGCCAATTAATATGCCCTTTTGGCTCCTGCTTGGATTTCCGGTATCAAAACGTGTTTGACCCGATTCAAGCTATGCCATTCGGTGAGCACATGTCCCAGACTCTTGGGTCTCTTGGCAGTGGCCTCTCCTGTGCTGCCCCTGCATGGGGTTGCTTCATATGAGGCCATTTCTGTGGTGGATGAAGTCCAAAGGAGTTTTTCCCTCGTGGCCGGCCCTCCGCCTACTAAGAGTGTCATGCAGTTGCTTTCACGCCCTCTCGTCAAGGCGGGACCCTCCCTTTCTTCAGCAGGGGGTCAAGATGGGTGCTGTTTGCTGTCACCAAGTGATTATGACAGACGCATCCCTAACTGGTTGGGGCGCGGTCTTCAAGGGCAGACTGGCTTGTGGTGTCTGTGGAGTTTCTCTCGTGACACATAAAAAGCCTAGAGCTGCGAGTCCTGCTCTTCCTGGGCCTGGTGCATTTCCTCCCAATTCTGACGGGTTGTCATGTGATCGTCAGAATGGACAACATGGCAGTAGTGTCTCACATAAACTGCCAAGGATGCTCACGGTTGTGCACCCTGGACTGTCATGCGCTCCACCTCCTCCTTTGGGCTCAGGACAGGTTTCTTTTGCTGAGAGCCGGGGCTCTCAATCAATGCCCCCTTTGGGTCTCCCTATATCACCCGGCACCTCTGGGGATAGATGCTTTTGCTCACCCGTGGCCAGATCTGAGGCTGTGTGCATTTCTACCTATCAAGTTGATTCCGCTGATTCAAGTTAATTCTTGTGCAGAGTGAGTGAGTGCGGAGTGCTCCTCCTGTTGATAGCCCCGTTTTGGCCATCCCAGACGCAGTTCACGGAGCTAGTCTCCCTTCTAGAGCACACCCCATGGGAGATTCCAATCAGGAAAGACCTGCTGTCTAAACTCCAGGGCAGGATCTGGCACCCTTGGCCCGAGATTTGGAGGCTATGGGCGCTCAGGTATGTTGATAATGCTAGGGCTCCTTCTACTAGGAGGCTTTCAGTTGGAAGGTTTTTAAGTCATAGTGTTCAGCTCATGCAGTGGACTCAGTCAGCTGCCCGATTGGTTCAGTGCGGGAGTTTCTGCAAGAGAAGTTTGCGGCTGGAGTGGCTGCTACCACCTTGAGAGTTTATGTTGCGGCTATCGCTGCTCGCAGGCATGCGGACAAAGTCCCCCTAGGTAGACATCATTTGGTTTCTTTGTTTATGCATGTGGTTAGGCATTTGAGGTCCGGCGTGCCCTGTCAGTGTTCCTTCCTGGGGCTTATCTATCGTCCTGGAGGGCTTATTGGAGTCGCCATTTGAGCCTTTGGAGTCAAGTCCTGAATGGATTCTGACCCTTAATGTGACGCTCCTGTTGGAGTTGGCTTCTATCAAACACGTAAGGGATTTTCAGGCTCTCTCTGTTAGTGAGCAATGCATGGAGTTTGCTCCGGGCCTTATTAAGGTATTCTTACGGCCCAGACCTGGTCATGTCCCCAAGGTCTTGTTCACGCAATTTCGCTCCCAAGTGGTCATGCTTCACTCCTTCGGTCCTCCTCATTTTGCTTCTGTTGAGGACGAGAGGCTTCACCTGCTCTGCCTTGTTCAAGCTTTGAAGCTCTATGTGGACCGCTCTAGCCAATGGCGCTAGTCCTCCCAGTTGCTGGCCACAGAGGGTTTGCCCGCAGCAAAACATAGTATCCCTTACCCAATGAGAAATCCTATCTCACTTGCGTATGAGGTGCGAGGTCTCTCTTCACCGCTAGGTATTTGAGCTCATTCTACCAGGAGTGTTGCTTCCTCTCAAACTCTTTTCAGAGGAGTTCCCCTGTAGGATATCTGTGTGGCGGCAGGATGGTCCTCTCCCCACACTTTAATCAGGTTTTATAGCTTGAATTTAGATGTGGCTCCTGGTTCCCAGATTCTTTCTGCTTGAACCAGCCATTTGAGGTTAGACTGGTCTATTTTGCATCGGGCCAGATATAGCAGCGCTTAGCTTGGCGGGTGTAGTATATCGTTCCCATTGCGTTATAGCTACGCAGCATTGGCTGAACCTATGAAAGAGAGTCTCTGGTTACTCACGTAACCAATGTTCTCTGAATAGGGAACGAGATGCTGCATTTGCTGCCAAGCTCCTTGCTCTGCCGACAGGACTTCTTCGGCAGGAAATCCGAGGAGCGGGTAGCGCAGTCGCTAGTATTAGTGGGTGACATCGAGGTGGCATCCGCGCCATCAGCAAATGAATTGGCGTGATTCCATATGGCCTTAAGACAATCGGCACACCCAAGGGGCGTTCCCATTGTGTCATTGCTACACAGCGTCTCATTCACTATTCAGAGAACATGGGTTAAGCAAGTAACCCGAGATGTTTTCAAAATTGATAAGAAGAAATGTTTGTGGAGCGTCAAATCAGCATATTAGAATGATTTCTGAAGGGTCATGTGACACTAAAGTCTCGAATTTTGCTTTGTCATCACAGGGATAAATTATATTTTAAAATATATTAAAATAGAAAAGAGTTATTTTAAGTTGTAATAATATTTCACAATATTCCTTTTTTACTGTATTTTAATCAAATAAATGCAGCCTAGGTGAGCATAAGAGAAAAAAATTACAGACCTCAAACCTGTGAACGGTAATGTGTGTTTATTTGTTTGATTATTTTAAATATATAATTAAATATATTTTAAATTGCAGATTAAATTGTACTATTTCTTTGTGTTTTTTGTGATTTTTAAATGTTATGGTTTTTTAAAGCATATGAAAAGTTTTAAAAATATGAAGTCTACAAATCTTAGTTTACAAACATATAATGCATTACCTGCAATTACAATTTGGTAATTAATATTAAGCTTTTAATTGAAATTAGTACAAATATAACATTTAATATAATAAGCTTTAGAATTTTTAGGACATTTTTTTTTGTTTTGTTTTTGTTTTAGTAAACATCACATTTTTACTCTGAGCAATGTGAGACCACTGAACCAATCAAAACGAGGTTGGATTTGTTTGGTTTTGTCAACACGAAACCAAGTCTGTAACTCTGAGTTTGTTTAACTTGCTTCGTGTGTCAGGCTCAAACAAACACATCAATGTTTTGATGTGAAATCAACCCTCAAATGACTTTTATTTATTTAGTATGCTATTTTTGGCCATCAGGTCTAGGATGAGTTACTTTTTGTCTGTGTTACTGTTTAAATGTAGTCCGTCTGAAGTTCACAATTTCAACATGTTGCTTCAACCCTTGTCCTGTAGATCACAATCGAAATGCTCTGAATGGCACTCGCATTTTGAGTGTGGGCCAAGTGATCGTTTCAAACATATTGAACTTTGAAACTTCCTTGTTACAGAGCCCTAAAAACAGGTTTTGTTATACTGGAAGTTTCTTGACACAATAACAAAACAGTATCCATGTAGGTGTCACAACACAGGCCAGGCCTGCCAGGAAAAATACACTGGCTATTCACTTGAAGAAATATAAAAAGAAGCACAGAAATCTCTGAAACATCTGATTTCCCCTTCTCCATGGAAATATTTAGGTGCCTCTTTGTTTTGAAATAGAATTTCCCTCGAAAAAACTTTGGAAACTAAACAAAAATTGACCATCATTAGATTTATTGTTTTTTTTCGTTCTTTGTTTCTGCAGTCTGTTTATGACTTTGCTATGGAAACGTAGGGATTATTTACTCTCAAGTCGGTTTACAATAACCTTCCCTTTCCTGACCAAACAACAAAGGAAATAGCGGGTCAGGCGTCTCCCTGCTAACTTCATCTGGAGGATTCTGTCTCACTTTCAGTGTGTATATACAAACCCACATAATGATGCGTTTGAGGGTCTATTTTTGAGCTCAAGCTGTTGAAACTCTTGAACCTATCCGAACGGTCATCCTGTTTTGACCACCTTCTGGAGTTTAGTGGAAACGGTGAATATAGATTTGACTAAAACACTTCTATTTAAAAGTACACTCAGCATCCTGGACGTGAGGCACATTTGCGTCATGGAGAGTCAGTGAGCCATCAGTGATTGGGACTTTGGAATTTTCCGTGGGGATTTGGGAAGAGATTGTTAATCTTGAGTGACAAAAGACCAATTTCCGCTGCAGTCTTGTGTATGAAGGGCTGATTTGAATAGATGTGGCATTGTGACCAAGAGGCAGGCTGGTTGTTTTGTGGGCTTTTGGGGGATGGGCATGATGTTCCAGGGGACAGTATGTGCTGATAAATTCTAATGGCTGGAGATGCCCCTCCCTGACATGAGATGAGTCTGTGTGATGCCGTGTGGACGTGCTGTCTGACAGCCACCCAAAGGGTCCTGTGGCCCCAGGAGCTGAGATTCAGAGCAAACGGAACATTTTGTTTCTTTAGACAGATCAGTGCCTGAAGAGTTTGGATACTAGTGAAAGCGCTAAGTGAAAACAGTGAGATATCTTGTAAATATTGAGTGATTTGCTGTCTAGATGGTATTTATTAAATTAAAATATTAAAAATGTTTTTTTTTATCATGTTACATTATTAATTTTGTGTAAAATATCTAAAATAAAAATATTTTCTATATATATATATGTTTGTAAATATTTCATATTTATTGTAAGCTATAACATTTTATTTGTTTTAAATTTTAAAAATAAAGTATTTACAGTTTTAACTTAGTTTCCCAGATTTTCAGTGTTGTCAGACTGTTTGGACCTAATGTCAGGTATTTGTTTTAAATATTAGAAATGTATTTATTTTTTATTCATAATTACTCTTCCTACTTCGCAGTGTAATATTTTGGTCATGAGCGAAAATTATAATGACACAGACGAGATAAAACCAGAAGGAGCATGTCATGAATGTACTTAATGGGCGACAGTCTCACAGCGGATCAGGTACGATTTACATCGAGTTACTTTAATAAAGACTTTTTTAAAATGTACATTGAAATTCAATTAGAGTGTTGGAAGCATAACCAAAGCCGTGAAAAATGAACTCATGGGGGGTCCGTCCTTTATTTTGCCCTAAGGCAAAACAGCCCATTAATTTACTACATTCTAACTTTATTCACATATGCATTTCAATGTTACTGCACATTTCTGTTCTAATGCACTAAATACAGAACCCTTGTAAAAAGCCTGACAAAGATTTTATACAAGCTAGAGGACAGAGAAGAGAGAAATCAGTGAAATACAGTGATTTTGAATGTACTATTTATACTTCAATAAATTGCTTCACTTTGGTTGTTAAATGGCCCATCTTAATTAGAAGATCGTCTAAATTTTTTTTTTCATTCTTGCATTAGTGGATATGAAGCTCTCCTTTGACTCCAGAACAAAACAAAGCATGCGGTCTGGGATCCTCATCCTCTAAGAGAGGAGCTAATCAAAGCTTTAGTCATTAACAGCTGCAAAGTAAATATAAGTTTACCTGGAGGTCATTCCACTGCATCTGTTGAATTATGTAGCAATTACAGTGGATGAAAAGTTGTTGCTTATAGGTTACAGTGTGCCCAGTAATGACAAGAGCAGGGCAGCCATGTCAAAGAGGAGGTCCTCCATTCCTGATTCATATTTGGCACGCTAATCATTTGAAGTATGCTTGTTAGGCCACTTAAAGTTTTACCATTAATCCAACTGGCACCTCTGATCTAAATAATGCAATATTTTGCATCCTATACAGCTTGCAGGAATGCAGGTCTTTCTGAAATTTTCATCACAAGAGCTTTATGAGGAGCATTATCATTATAGTTGTGGTGTGGTACAGACACAATCTGTATTGTTAAAAGCGCTATATAAATAAAGGTGACTTGACTTGACTTGTGGACTTCCCTATGCCTACGTCATACGCTTGAACGCCTTGTCGTGAACGCGCCTGCTTGAGCGACCGGATGCTGGAGGTTACAGTTTATACATTTTTAAAAATCGATATTTTTCTTACACTAATACATTGTTTCGCTTCAGAAGGCCTTTATTAACACCCCGGAGCCGTGTGGAGTAGTTTTATGATGGATGGATGGTTTTTTAGGCTTCAAAAACGGGGGCACCATTCACTGCCATACAGCTTGGAAGAGCCAGGACAATTTTAAATATAACTGCGATTGTGTTCGTCTGAAAGAGGAGTGTCAGATATGCCTAGGATGCCCTGAGGGTGAGTAAATCATGGGCTAATTTTCATTTTTGGGTGAACTATCCCTTCAAAGAGATAGTCCACCCAAAAATGAAAATTCTGTCATCATTTACTCACCCTCATTTCATTCCAATTCTGTATGACTTTCTTTCTTTGGTGGAACACAAAAGAAGATATTTTGAAGAATGTTGGTAACCAGACTTTTTCTGTACCCATTGACTTCCATTGCATGGGCAAAAAAAACAACACTCAGACATTTTTCAAAATGTCTTTTTTATGTTCCACAGAAGAAAGAATGTCTTACAGGTTTGGAACGATGTGAGGGTGAGAAAATGATGACAGAATATTTGTTATTAGGTGAACTGACATTTTATCTTTTACTAAACCCGGAATATTCCCTTAATTCCCTTACTGCCCGTTCAAGTTTTTTTTTTGTTGGTATTTTTAATAAAAACAACACATCCATTTTGACGCACAATGTTGAGAGTCATAAATTACACAAGAGAGGCAAGAAAACAGGACAGAAGTTGTTGGATGTGAGAGATATGAATTATTGATTGGAAAACTGTGTACGCGGCACTGCTTTTCCTTGTTTCGGCATGCATTTCTCCATTTGTCTCGTGTTGCTAAATTTTTAATTTTTTTTTTCATGTCAGATTGATGCCACTTTTGATTACAGAATTTGCACCCGAATCGCAACTGACAAGACTTGTTGGGCACATTACGGCAGAAATCACCTGGGTATTGAAAAAGTAACAAGTAATTTAAATAATAAATGCTTTTTTTCAGAAAAGTGGCAAAATCATTTGAATTCAAAGAAAAGACGTGAGGCCCAATTGCAAACGTTTTGATTTATTCATTCATATTTAGAAAGCACTGCACATTTCCTGCTCCTCTGCAAACACATGCATTTCCTCTCTCTATAATAAAGCAAGAGGAATCTCTAAGTGCCTGTTTTATTTATTTATCCTAAAACAGAAGGATTCTTCAAGCTTAATGCAGATTTTGCCATTCGGAGACGGAATAATGGATGGTGGCCTCATGTATTTTTAATGGCTGCATGTTGTGTGGCAGATAAACATGGTGTTTGAGATGTTTTCTCTCCGCTGAGCTGTGTATTCCCAAGATGTGGCTGTACTCTATACACCGGGAAACCACAGCCACAAAAAGGCCTTTTATACAACCAATAAAAAAATGACATTTTCAGAGAGTTTCAGTAAGTCACGCCAGAGCCGGATGGTTTGCTTGAAAAAGGACATGAAATATATCACTTCATATCACAGGAAAAAAAACTGAATTTCTCCCAAGCAATATCTGCTGTAATCTAGCCACTTTGCCTCGTTTCTCGACCTTTCAGAGACGTTGACACATTGACAGATGTTTGTGCTGCCTGAAATCTCTCAGGATTTTACCTGTTGCCGTGGGCTTCCAGTGAAGCCTCATCTATTGTGCACAGCTTAAAAATAGAAGCGGTTTGAAATAATTTTGGCCACTGAGACTAACTGCAGTCTTACTAATAATGTGTTTGGGCTCATTTTTAATAAGTCATCATAATTACGTGGAGAATTTGATAGGGCATCTGTGCCCAGGAAGATGAAATATGTTGTGTGGGCATGACGGTAAAGGATATTGCTTGCTGTTCATACATAATTGAGAGATCTTGAATGTCAGACCTGCGGGAGCAAATGCCGGAAAAAGCTTTTGAGTTCACCAACATCAGACACGTGGCAACCGCTGCATGCTGAATATCTGTACTAGAGGGACATATGTCATAGATGAACTAGGTTTGGGATCTCATATGACAGGGGATGTTATACGTTGACTTATAAACCCAAAGGAAAACTTTATTGCTCATGGGTGCAAAAGAAATGGATTTTAGTTATCGATTATATACATATTCTTTGAAAAAGCCATTGTACTACTGTATAAATGCACTTTTAACATCCACTGTTAATTTATTCTGCTAGTGGAAGCGTTTCGTTTTATTACAAATATAGTTCCAAAGGAACTATATTGCTTAACAATGAGCAAGATAAAGACATTGACAATAAATTTTTTTTTTCAAAGACTGTTTGTAGATTTGGTTTTAAAAGCTACAACTGTCGATAGAATATCCATTATTACTGTCATGATTTTTGACCAATTCTTAGAAAACCAAATGAAATGGTAATATTGTGTAATTTGGTAAATGTAACCCAAATGTAACCTAAACTTTATTGACTAAATTAAACAAAAATTTTAAATAAAAATTTTAAAATGAAATTCCGTTTACTACTTTTTTAATTAATTTTCACAATTTTTTTTTAAAAAGCCCTAGGTTTGGAGAAACAATAGTGATAATTTTTTATGTATATATATATTTTTTATGTATATAAACAATTTTTGAGGTCTCTTGTGTTCACCAATACTGCATTTATTTGATCAATAATAATAATAATAATAATAATAATAATAATAATAATAATATATTATGAAATATTATTACAATTTAGAATAACTGTTTTCTTTTATGTAATTTATTTATATAATGTATATAATATATAAAATGTAAAACAATATGATTTAATATAAAGTAATTTTAATATAATTAAAATAATATAATTTATTTCTGTGATGACAAAGCTGAATTTTCTGCTTTCAGAATTACTTCATTCTTCAGTGTCTCATGATTCTTCAGAAACCATTCTAATATGCTTAGAATGATTATGGAAACAGTGATTGGTTTTCAGGATTCTTTGAGGAATAGAAAACTCAAACGAGCAGCATTTATTTTAAAGTAGAAATCGTTTCTAACATTATGAATGACTTTACTGTGACTTTTGATTTATTTTAATTCATCATTCATTCATATGGGATGTGGTACCTTTTCTTAGTTTGCCTGTAGGATGAGATTTTGAGGGCGCTCCTAGTGATATTTGATATTCTAGTGATATAATATCATGTTGTTATTCTTGCCAATTACAACACCATACACACAGCTAACAGTTCCTCTGGCATCACACCTTCAACTTAGCTGACCTCTGTTTTCCAGTAGTTCATGTCCAGGATGGCGGTCAATCATCTTTCAGTTCTAGCCGCTCCCTTGCTGTTAACATGCCACATCTGTCTACCTTGCCTGCTTTCATTTCATGCATTATATATGACCGTTTGAAATCATGATAAAGGCAGACACTGTCACTTTTCGCTAGTTTTTGTTTGCCTGCAATCTGATTTCATTGATCTTCCACTGTGAGCTTGAACTGCTCTGTTCTTGTAGCCTCTGACTCCATTTTTCATAACACTCTCTCTCACAGGCCTCTTACGCTTATGCTTCTTCTAGGAGGTCTCTGCTATGAGAGTCGTCCATAACACGAAAACCTGACTGTGTAACTCAATGAAATACGGGAGCTGACAGGATGCTATTTATTTCCTGTTGAGCTACAGTCTCCACTAAGATGAATGGAGGGTCTGTCGTGCGAGCGAAGAGCCAGCTTTATTTTTCTGACGTTTTCGTGTTTAATGCGGTATATATTTCATATGAGCCATCTTTGTGCTCTCTCCCCTTTTTGCATTTTCTTTTAAAGCTCAGATGCAGTTATTGATGCGCTGGCTTGAGTACATTATGCTTTATTTGTCGGTAAGCACCATTTTTGCATATTGACAGTAACAAGCAAATGCATGTATGGAAATTCTAATATAAATTGACTGGTGTTTAGAGGCCTGGTTTCTGCTTGCTAAGCTCTTCTGAGACTTATATACAGTTCTTTATTGCTAATCCTAGCAAGCAGCTTTAAAGAGTCCAACTTTTAACTTTTATCTTGTATTACAGTAATGACATATGGCTCCTCTCTCTAATGTGTATAAAGCAATGAGGGGAAAAAAAGCAGCAACATGATGAAAAGAGAGCTGGGTCTATCTTGATATTTCAGAATGGGGTGGCTAATCTTTCTATAATGGCTTTAGCTTTATGATGTCACTATTTCATCGGGTTTGCGCACTTTTTATGGAATTTTTGTATTCATGAGAAAATAAACAAAAAGACAAACTAACTGGGTGGAATGGAAGGAAGATGCCATACTGTTGGATTTTTAAAAAAGTTTATATTGAACACGACAGCCACATCTTGGTATTCTGTGAAACAAGTATTACAGGGTGAATCTCGTGGAAATGCTCAAGAAATGTCCAAGTTATAATTTACAAAAACTTTAATCATATTTATGAGAAGCCTATTTTTAGCAACATTAGCAACAATTTGGGATGGTATTTTTTTCATGAATGTATTACGTGTAATTCTTTAAACATTTTTTATATTTTTGGTAATTTTCAAAACATTTGTTAAGATTTTTTTTTGTAATAAAAAATAGAATTAAAAGAATCAAAATGATTTTTTGAGGCGGGAAATGTGATAAGATCTCCCAAAAAAAATAAAATGCAACAGAGTGCGAACTTTTTTCTTTTGAGTTTGGTATAAAATATGACCCCCATTTTTTTTGTGTGATTTTAGCCTGTAATGTTTATTATTCATGCAATACTGAGATGATTTGATAAAGCAAAATATATTGAAAATGACAGCCATATTGCCTCAATATTGTGTATTGCAGGGTGAATCTCATAAAAATGATATTTTACTCAGAAAATGAAGCCTATTTTAGGCAACATTTTTGGATGGAAATATTGTTATTACTGTATAATTTGTAATTTTTATAAAAATTTTAATGAGACTTGTGCATACATTATGAGATAATGTGATGTCAACACAATGCAAACATTTGTTTTATCGTATATTTTATAAATTTGTGTAGAAAACAAATATTCTACCTGATTTTTCCATGATATGATATTCAATAATCCTTTAAATCCTTTTTTTTTATATACCTGCATCATCAGTTCTGAGTATGTGCCTTTCATTAGTGAGGTAATTTTATAAGGTCAGCTAAAGTAACTTGGACCTGAGCTGAGTGGACAGGAGTGGATACAGTTTGTTTTTATTGTGCGTCTTGATCTCTAGTTGGATCTTGAGTGTCTATGACCTGTCTCGGTCTTCGTCCACCTCACCTTGTGAGCTAGTGTCTCAGCTGACAAGGCTGTTCACATCACAGTCCTGGCCTCAACATTACTGTACACAAGAGGACAGAAGCAGGCCCAGTGAAAGCTGTGATTCTTGACAAGCTGTCGGAAGTGGCAGTCTGTAACCAGAGCTAAGCACATTTGCAGTGAACTCATTTGTAGTTATTTGCTTAGTATTTGTTTAGAAATGGCTTTGAAATTACCAAAAGGAGTACAAAGATTCTGTGAGGGGAAAAACTGTATTAAACTCTAAAAGACCCACATGAATCACATTAGACTTTGAATAACTGTCTTTTTTTCATACACATATAGTTCTGTCTGCTTTGAAAATAAGCTCATTCAAAGGTTTCCTCGTTTACTCCATGTATTCCCAATGCTTAAAGATTTTATTAGAGATGCTTATAGACGGTCTCAAACAGAATCAAGCTCTTTGAATCTGTTTAGATGATTTTAAACTCGGAGATGTATGGCTTCGCTGTCTTTCTCTGGATTGATGCTGAGCTTCAACAACATCATCTTTGTATCCAGAGACATGGCATCAGCCCAGTAAAGGCCCGTTTAATGTTCAATACTCAATGTTAAGGACCAAAAAAAAGATAAAAAAATCCAATGTAGCCTAAGCGTCTTTCGCTTTAGTTAAAGAACATTTGTTGCCATCCATGCATCATTGATGTGTTATTTGTTCTCTCAGAGTAAGCACTCACAAATAAAATCTTAGAACATAAGCAAGTAAAAGCAATTGTGCGATTTGCTTTTGTGAGCGTCCCCCCCCCCCTCTCCAGGTTCATTTTAATTCATGGTATTGCTATGTAGATGAGAACGCTGGCTGAGAGCAAAGGAAGGTGAGTTATAAGGACAGGTGAAGCAACGGAAGGGCATCCGTTTTGATCGGTTGTTACGTTGCATCGCATTAAGGCTCTAATACAATCGGGCTTAACACGAGCTTATCGTTTGAGCAAACAAGACAACTGTATCTTTCCCTCAGTTTCACATCCAGCGAAGCAGCGGCGTGCGATACGGGGCAGTAAAATGAGTGATGTTTGTAAAACGGGACAGTTGTGCCCAGTAAGCAATTTTACATGGATGCTCTGGAGTTTTTATGTGGTGCTTCATGAGCCTGGCCGTCTAATGCACCCTGACACTCTGTTTTGATATCATTACTACATTATACTGGCAATTTTTGAGTGAAAAAATACACTACTTAGAAAGTCGAAATTCATAAATAAATTTATGTCAAACTGCACTTAATATTGATTTTGTTAGTGTTCAGATTCAGTAATAAGGTAAAGGGTGCATGAATATTTAAATATGATCTTCATTTCTGCATCTCCTAATGGCCTGAGCCCCTCCACACTCAATTTAAACACAATTTAGAAACTATAATGTATTGAAAAATACAGGGATTTGGCAATAAATCATGAAGAGAATATCTCAGGCCTATTATAAGGTAGTTCAATATTGGCCCCCAGAGGGGCCCGCACAATTAGATTCCTGTTTTTAAGCTGTTCAATTATCCTCCTGCTCTCATTTCAAGGGACTTCTATACCTTTTAAAGCATTTAGCTTATAGAAACAACACAATGGTCTGGAATTAAAAAAAAAAATGTAAGGGGCGGCAGGGGAGTTGAGGGGGGAGGATATGGTCAGTTTTGTCTATGTGCATTTCTGGAGGGAAAATGGCATTTCCATAAGCAAAAATAATTTTCTTAATCAGAAATTTTTTTCTTGGTTACTATTAAAAACATTACAATAAACAGTCAAATAATAAAGCAGAGTTTATATATTAGATTTTGTTAACTTTCCAGTTTGTTTTTAAGTATAAAACCTTATTTTAATTTCATTCATTCATTCATTTTTTATTTAAAACTTTTCAAGTAAATTTATTTGTTTTAAGGATATTTAGTTATTTTGCGGTGTACAGTTTTTACAGTTAGTATATATATATAATTTTTTTTTTTTACTTAATTTTTTATATATTTTTTTGTTAAACAGTTCTCAAGCAACTATCATGTTTTAAGTATATTTAGGTATTTTTACTGCAAAAGAAGCCACAAATACTAAGAAAATTAATTTATTAAACACGTATATATTATAATACAATGTATTTATTTTTTATATTTTTTCTTAAACAGTTCTCACATAACTTGTTTTGAGAGTATTTGGTTATTTTTACTGCAAAGCAAGACAGAAATGCTAAAGAAAATGATCTACTGGCTTCATAGCAATATTTTCCAATTTCCACAAGCTGCCTCATTGTGAGAATGTGTCCATTTAGTGCTTAATGAGAATCTCTCCCATGCAGTCTCTAAAATGGTTTGTAATATTGCCAGGTTTGGTGTCTTGAGAGATGTTGTGGTGTCTAGTGGATGTGATTGGGGATGAGGTGAAACTAATGAGTGGTTTGAACGCTTCGTCAGTGATTATTGAGTGAAAGAAACGGCTTGCACAATCGCTCAAGTAACAGAATCTTAGAAGGCGCTTTCAAAAGGTCAACGTAACCAAAACATTCTCATTTGTCCACATGTCTGTAATGTCATCACATGTTGTTGTATATAGCGTCAGTGCATCAGTACACGCAGCCTTTATGTGAACCAAATGCTCTTTAGCGCACGCAAGCACATTACAGAATTTTAAACAGTTCAGTGTGTGCAGTCCTACCGCTGGCTCCATCCAAACCTCAACGGCTCTGTGTTTCACACCATCTCAGCTGAAACAGCTGATTCTGCTTCAGTTTTGGAAAAAGCCTTTGTGTACATTTATAACCCATATGGTTTCTATTCACAAAATCACACATTGTCATTCTCGCTTGTTGTCCAATAGTAAAAAGAGGCATTTTGTCAACATATTTACATTCTCAGTGTCAATGTGAAATAAGGACATCAAAAGGGAATGAATGGCGGCTGTCATATTCTCAACATGAGGTCATATCTTCTTATTCCACTGCAATGGATGTCACATGCAATGTAAAATAAGAACTTATGCATTTCTGCCACATTTTAAATACATTAGTTAAATAATAATAATGGTGACAATAATGACAAAATGTTCATTTTTAGCTTAACTTTCCCTTTTAATGCGGTTGTTCTGCTACATCAGAATTGAAAATGTGAGCATAATACTTCTCTTCACTTTTTATATCATAGTCTTCTCATTTGCAATCATATAACTGGTGATTTTATTTAAAGGAGCATGATATACCGCGTTTATCCTAAAATATATGTTCTGGGGTCTGTGTGATCTATTAGCTGTGTGACTGGGGTGGTCAGTGATTAGTATAGAGTGTATTATGTAAAGGTGGCCCAGCTCTGGTGGATAATGGCCGGGCTGTCTACATAAGTTATGGATGTACCCTTTTGAGCAGAGGGGTCGCACATAAAGGACCACCTTTTTAATTCACAGTCACCCACGGTCATGCTAAATAGCTGATACTGGAATTGAAATCCTAGTTTATACCCATACACACACTCTTTGTTCCAAATATAGCCATTAACTTTGATGGTTCAAAAGAGGTACATTTTCCCCCCCTCTTCATTTTCACAAGGTTAAACATTTTCTATGGCAGCTCTATTCCGTATCCTATGAATATACCACTCTTATTTCAATAGTGTTAACGGTGTACACTATTAGTATATCATGGCGACATGCAAAGCTATTAGTTTCTGCCAATGTAAAGATTGGACAGCGATATTAGTCAGTAGGATAGTTTTATTTTGGGATAATTAGTAAAAATTGGAGGAATAGTTCACTAAAAAAATGTAAACCGTCATTATTTGCTTTCAGATATTTCCTAAAACAAATGAGCTTATTTCTTGTGTGAAACACAAAAGGATAGATTTGAAAGAATTGGACTCGTCACTCTTTTCCATGTTTAAAATGAATACTGAGACTTTCATGGAAAAAAATGTTACAAACATACTATGAATGCATCATGACAGCTGTCCATATGATTTAAGCATTATATTCCATTCATATGATAGGTTTGTGTGATATAAATCATTGTTGGCATGTTTATGAGTGTTCATAAAAGAACAATGTCCATTTTGAATCATTCTTTTGAATCTGATCTTGTTCAGTGTTTAAATGATTCAATCTTATATCAGACTGATTCGAGTGATTATGACTCAGTGATTCAGTTACAAATGTCAGTATCTCACTGGAAGGTAAGATTATACGTAATTTAAATTGAACTTTTGGTCTGTTCCTCACCCAAAGCTAATATCTTTAGAAAACGTTTTGACTATGTTTTACTTTTACAGCACTTTTTAATGGTACTTTTACATGTTTTTGAAGCTTAAAATTCTCAGTCTCCGTGGAAAAGAGTGACCAGTACACTTTCTTTTTGTTTTTCTTTCTCTAGAAGAAAGAAAGTCTTACAGTTTTGTAACAGCATGAGCGAGAATAAATGATGACAGAAATTTTTCAATTTTAGGTGAACTGTCCCTTTAATATAATAAAGTCCATTCTTGTCAGCCTCTGTTATGTACATATGGAAATATGAAATTCTCTGCTGGCGCTTTTACACAGTCAATAACACTTTTCATTCTCGCTTTGACACATGAACACACTTAGCGCGGGAACCTTTCATGTTAATTGTGTCTGTGTTCCAGCTAAGACCCTTAAAACACAGACGCCTAGTCCCC
Source organism: Sinocyclocheilus anshuiensis (assembly GCF_001515605.1). Lineage (NCBI taxonomy): Eukaryota > Metazoa > Chordata > Actinopteri > Cypriniformes > Cyprinidae > Sinocyclocheilus > Sinocyclocheilus anshuiensis. The sequence goes on from NW_015544165.1 coordinate 807,319, forward strand.
ATCTGCCACATAACACTGATTACGAATGTACCAAAATCCTGATTACTGAATTTCTGAGCAGCTCCTTTGTGTACGGCACTTCATTTTTCCTCTCTTGAGTAGATTATTAAAAATTGATAATTCTTTGTAATGGCCTCATTTCTGTCAGTTTTCATATTTTAATCTGGTTTTAAGGAAAACAAGATACATTAATCAAATATGACAGAACACTCTCTTAATGTAATCATGCAAGGGAATATGAATTGCAAATGCACGAGCTGCCCCCCCACCCGCCCATGTTCTTCCATTAATGTTACAAAATAAAATAATCATGACCATTTTACATAGAGATCGACGACATGCGATGCAATGGAATATTTAAAATCGGCTTCGTTGGAAATGGTTGAAAGTCAGGGCTTTGCATCAAAGAATGCTTAGACCATATTCTCACCAGTGGAGACGAAACAAGGGTGTTTTTTTGTGTTAAAAGCAATTTTTTTTTTTTCTTGCTTAAATTATCTTCCTAATGGTACATCACTGTCTGGGCCTTTGATACGGAATCCTGATAGATAAAGACTGAACAAAAGCACATGACTTGTTCCTACTCTCTGAATACAGAATTTTTATGATCATACCATGGTTAAAACAATTGTACATTCTGTTAAAAATCTGTTAAGCATTTTAGATGTGCAATTCTTTGCATTTAATCTGATACAGATTATACTTTTAATGGCAACAGTTTGACTTTCTTGCGGATCACTGCGCTACAAGAGGAACACTGTTAACCAGAAGTCAATATCTCACGCAGAGAATGGAAAGCCATAATTAGATTCATTTGCAACTCAGATCAATGTTTTCCTGAGGATTATGGTTATAAAGTAGAAGAGAGAGCATTAAAAAATCATAACTAAAGAAATATGTGTTTGGGAAAAAAAGAGCTTACGCCCAGTAGTGCTCATAAACCGAAATCAGTGTGTGCGAAAAAACAGAATGAATATTTAAAGACGGCGGAAAGAAAATGGCACTAATGAAGAAAGGCAGTTCTAAAAGGCTGACACAGGAGCGGGGGAATTCTTCGGAGGGTACCTTGGCCATACTTAGAGAAAAGCAGATAATTCGTTAATGTCACGCACTTGTTGGAAATGTCAGATAAATGGTTTCCAGCCATTATTTGCCGGCCTAAGTGAAGTGAAGGAGGAAGTGTGGCAACGAGGACAAAACCAGTTATGAGTGATAAGTGTCTAAAAGCTAATGAAGGCTGGATAGGCCAAGGTCAATGGCTGCTGGTGAGGTGTCTGTACGGCTTTGCTGTCCCGGTGCTTAAATATAGTGGAATATACATTGAGCTTTTAACACCTTGAAACATGGGCGAGGCTGGAATATGAAATATGGGCTTGTAATGGCGTTTTAATGACCCTCTCCCCACCCCCTTCCTGGCCTAAGATTGGAAATCAGAGGTGAACCTTGATATCACTGCGCTAAGTGCTTGTAATGTGCTGTAACTTTTTCTTCAGTGTGGCCACTAAGGCCATTTTGCATAGGTGACAAATGTCTTTTCCTTTCTAGATCGCCAGTGCAGTGGAGGATCAAAACAGCAGCATGAACCAAAATACTTTTTTTTTTTTTTTTTTCATATTGCATATTAAAAGAATATTTCAGGTTCAATGCAAATTAAGCTCAATTTCGACTCGTCTCTTGTTTTTTGAAAAGATAAAAAAAGAGAAGTTACATTGAGACTCAATGTAAGTGAGAATGGGGACATTTTTTGAAGCACAAATGTGAAGCTTACAATTTTATAAAACACCTTATTAGAGCAAAAACATTAATATTTTGAAATACTTTTACATGTTTTTATGTAATTTATTGTCGGTGATGGTAAAGCTGAATTTTTAGCACTCATTACAGTCTTTAGTATCATATGATCCTTCAGAATGTATTCTGATATACTGATTTGATGTTCAAGAAACATTTCTTATTATCATTGTTTTGCTGCTTAATATTTTTGTGAATTTTTTGTGTCACTTTTGATCAATTTCATCTGCCCTTGCTGAATAAAAGCATTAATTTCTTTAAAAAAATCATTACTGACCCCAAACTTTTGATTGGTAGAGGAATTTTATACAGAAAAGGTTATTAAGCAATTTTTATCACTCTAAAATCATATTGTTTATGCCTTGTGGCTATATAGTGAAAGAATTTTAACAGTAAGTATGTATATTTCTATATTTCTATGTAAGACATTTAACTTCAATTTCATTTGTAACTTTTAAGTGAAATGGTCCCATTTATTTCCAAAGAAAGTGACTTCCTGAAACTCAATTTCTTTTTTTTCTTTTTCAATATTTCAATTATTTTTTTGTGGACACTATGCCACAAGTGCTGTCGATTGAGCTTAACTTTTATTAAATCTGTAATATTCCTTTTGATTGTAATTGAATACTCCCTCAAGCAGTGAAGTAAAGATGTTTTGATGTTTTCTGTATTGCTGAATGGGTGAATAAACATCTCATTGTTGTTCTCACACTAAGAAAATGTCGGCGTGATAGAAAGGGCTTAAAGTCTTCACTCTTAAGCTTGCTAAGGAGCCTTTTGGTTCCCTCCATTTGAGTGCTTAATGTCCTCTAAAGACCTATATTACACCCCAATTAGATGCCACTCTTGTTTCCTTACATCAAGGGCTTGACTCTACTGGCTTGTCACCTCTCTGTGCCCAATCAATTTCATTACTCCAGTTACAGCCCAGCTCGGGGAAAGCTATGCCCTTAAACTTCAGCTTCTGTCCAGATCGATCAATAGCCCACGTTGCTGCCAAGGTTCCATTTAAAGTTCATTTATTTCAAGCTATCATATAAAACAAGACAGAGCATCAATGTGGCCCCACTTTGTTTTATTTGTCTGAGGATTTCCAGTATGGCACGTTACCCTAAGTGCTGGGAGCGGAGTGGTTAGATTAGACGGCGCGCTTTCCTTCGCACAGAGCTGTCTGACAGCTTATCTCAATAGTGGGTCTTCTACAGCCATGCTGTATTTAACACCACGCTCTCCAAGAATAACATCTTCATAGCTTTGCATCCTCAACGAGACTTCATATTTGGTGTGAAGCCGATAAGTGTGTCTAATGATTTCTATGCTTAATTTTAAGAGGTATCAATAAAGGATATGTTATGAATTTACAGTCTGTGTGCTTATAGACATGGGGTAATGGTGAAGTTAATATTTACACCATGAAATAATCCTGTAGGAATATTTTAACCGGACTGGCTAACATTGTTCGTTCTTCATCTCATTGTTACTGTCTTATAAACTACACCTTGACAGCTTAATGAGTTCGACAATGTCCAAGATGTTTATTGAAACTAGGACATATCGATATAATTAAGATTTAATGTCATAATTATTATTATTACGTTTATGTGCGAGCATTGCATTATAGGCACAGTTTATTGACAGAGGGTTGTCTACAGTCCTTCGCAATCAATATTATGATTTTAAAAAAGTCTGCGCTGCTTTTAGGGAACTGCTGCAAATAGGTTTTTGTCGTCTGATGTAACCTGTTTTTTTTTTAACACAATAAATTTACTCTTTACACTGAACAATTTTGTGTGTGTGTGTATATATGTATATATATGTATGTATGTATGTATGTATGTATATATATGTATATATATATATGTGTATATATGTGTGTAAAACTTGTAGATCTCAGAATTTCAAATGATAAATGCAGTATTTGAAGCATGAAAACTCCCAGCTCTTCAAAGTTGCACATTGCTATTAACATCTATCCTCCATAGATTTCCTGGGTATAATCTGAGACATTAATTAATTTTAACATATATAATGGAACGGGGTAGATTCTTTATTCCGCATTATGTTAATATTCATGTCTTGGGAAGTCCTTGGAGATGCTTTTGTGGTTTGTTGAGCCGTTGTACATTGCATCTGTTCTTTTTATATTTATAAAAGCTTCTGTACAACATTCTGGTAGTTTCAGTTTAAATGTTTATTTCAGATAAAATACGCTCTTTTACAAAGTTCTTCCTATAATTTGAACAGATTTTGGACAGTCTGTAAAATGTTTCTAGATCTTTCTTTGTAGTTAATGGATAAACCTGAATGAATTTGAGCTCAGATTTTGATTTGCTCAAAATGAAAGCACATTTATGCTTTTTGAGCTTGTCCTTTTAAACCACACTTTTCAAATACCTGTAGATTGTTATTCAAAATCTCACTGTTATTTTGAACTTTAGCCAATATTTGTTCAGGTGCTAAATGTCTCCTCACCTTAGAAATATAGTCACATTTCAATAAAGCTAGGCTTTTATCTAGATATTGAATATCACAGGCAGGCAAGTGGCCTTGTGTGTTTGCAAGTGTACAGAATGAAAAGCCAGAACCCTGTAGTGTTTTAATGCGCGGTACTCTCTCTGCAGTGTCTCACGCTCCTCGCGGTAGTAGATTTGGCAGTGTGCACCAGATCGCTGGGAGTGATTCCTTGCAAAGCTGGCCCAAATGAAACCATCTTGTTTTAATCAGGGATTCTGGCTGGAGCAGCAGCAGCAGCAGCAGCAGCAGCGAGAGCTGTGAAGCCTTGGCAGCGAGTCGACTGCAGTTTTGTGGCACCCGTACAAAATACACAAATATTTCCTCTGTAATTACGTGTCAAGTTGAACAAGCAATATAGACAGGGGCTGTACGTGTCGGGCACGTTGCAGTTGGACATGCAGGACTGCGAGAGACCCCCGGACTAAATGAGTCTTTCAAGTTTTGATAGGTTTTGAATCGGCTTCCAGCAATGTAATGGACCACATTGTTATTGAGACTTCTCAATGGATTGAGTTGCATCATGTGGTCTTGACGCTGTCTAATGAAGTGGAGAGGGCCTCCACCAGTTCACAGGATACTTCAAAGCTTGGGTGGATGGCTAAGAGACTAAGTAATTGTGAAATCATTGACTCTCTTTTTTTGTGGTTTGTCAATTTTAACGACACTGTGGTGAACAGGCAAAATCAAGGATAGGCTGCACTAATGTAGGACTTTGAAGAAGAATGCCATCCCTAATTACACTTTTTAATCACTCTTTTTAAATATAATGTCTATTATTTGTTGTAAGTTATGTAGTATATGTGGACCATTCTGAATGCCATAAATGATCAAAAAAGAAATGATAAAACTAAATTGTTCTGAGATCCCTTTAGCTCATCTAACCATATACAATATCAATATCATACTATATTTGTCTTATATTTTTGCATGTGAGTTTGTTTGCACATGTGTGAAACACTTTGTGGTGGGGGAAAAAACTATTGTTGTTTTATGCTATCCTCAAGTATATTGTTTATGACAGTCAAGTCCGCCTAGCCTTTCAAGATTGTGTGCTAAGATCACCAGCCAAAAACACAGATGCTGACTGATGAATTGGGGAACTGTAGTATTTCACATCGCTTGGCCGTATATCTACGTTTTTTTTAAAATTCACTTTCATTTGTTCTGTGCATATATATATAAAATAGAATTGTATATATTTTTTTTAAATATAATTTATGTGACAGTGTATATATTCAACACATTAATTTTTTTAGAAAAATACCTTTTGTTTATATTTTTTATATATAGAGATATTATATATACAGATTTAACAGAACTTATTTTTTTCAATATTGTTTTTTCTCAAAATCCTGTATATTTCACACACACACACACACACACACACACACATATATATATATATATATATATATTTTTTTTTTATGATTGTTTTAAATTATTTGCATTTCTCAAAACAAGTAGTACAGTGTAAGTGTTAATGTTACTACATAAAAAAGCAAATGCCCAAAAATGAAATATGTGTTTAATCACATATTTACTGTTATTTTCTAAAAGCATCCGTCATCCATCTGTTACCTAAAAGTGAGTAGCATCTGATAAAACGTCTTGAGCAGTTCAGTGAGGTTATCACACTGCTACATGCTGCGCTGACTGAATTATTCCTGCCAGTAGGTGGCGCTTTAGCTATACATAATTCATATCTCATTCAGCAGAGAGGAATGCCCTCTAATTCCAGAAAGGAAACTTGTACCGAACGGATCTTGTCCGAGTCATCACAATATTTTGGCAAGTTTACTATGCAAAACTGGATAGGGGAGAAAGTGTTTAGCCTTTTTATTAGGAAAAGAATGGGTTTCATTAGAATATAAAAAGATAACATTTCATAAAGATGTACTTCTTCATTTAATGTATATATGGAAATAGTACGTTTGAACTGATGGTCTAGTGTTCAGTGTACTTGCATCAAATTTTTTTTAGAAGTAATATAATTGAAATATATTGAAAAAAAGACAGATAATGATAATATTAACAATACCAATTTATTATTATTAATACCATTAATATTTTCAGAATCTTCATTATTTATAATTTTGCAATACAATTACAAATATTTATTATTTTATAAATAAGTACTGTATTCTTGTCCATTTAAATATTTCCCAGTGCCTCAACGTTTACAACATTCTGTTGTTGTGTTTTTAATCCAGGAATTCTTGATAAATTTCATAGTAGTTCAGGTGTGGGTCAAGCAGTGTCTCAAATTTCGTTTAGTTTGCACCAGGACAGAGAGACGCCCTTCCCTAATGATAGTCAATATTATGAATGACTTTTAGGACATAGGCATACTCAAACTCGTCTGTCTTTGCTTAAACTTGCCAGAAGGAGACAGGCTTTATTTTCAAGAGCAGTCTCCTGATTTGCAATTGAAGAAAACTGTCAATATAAGGAAAAGGTGAGGTTTCAAGGACTCGGACCGTTTACGTGTGTCATGTAGAAGAGTGCAATTGCTTTTCCCCGCGAGGAGATGAAAATGCTTCTTAGTTTCTAATCTGTAGCCTATCATGTACTATGCAGAAATAAGCCTTTCAGAAATAGATGTATAACTGCAGGAGGTGCATCTCCTCTGTATTAAGCCATTCACATTAAAACAATGTCGAGGTGATATATTTAAATCCGAGTCCTATTATTTTTATTGTTATTTTGCATTTTCTCATTCCCTGCCTCGCATCTTTGGCTGCCAGATGTGTCCCAGGCTGAAGAATTATTCCTCATCCCTTGAGTCAAATAAATGCAATCAATATGAGCATTGCTCTCAGGCCTTGAAATATTACGTTAATGTTCCATGTGGTGACATTTTAGCTGGAATTTTCAAATACATCATGAAGGCTCAAATTAATATTTATCAGTGAGAGCCTTTTTTATGATTTGCAAAACAGTATTAGCACTGAACTCGAATTAAACACGTGGTGAGATCACAGTTATTGTAGATTACCTTCAGATGAAAGGATATTTTTAACCTGTATCCCCGAGACCAAATGTGGATGCAGAATACAAAAGATGTCTATTACAATAGACATAGTCTTACCCACGCAAAATACAGTTATCTGCCAAGTTTCATAGAGTAAATTACACATGAAAGTGTGTTTATTGCATTCTCGGATTGTTCTTTTTTTTTTTAGCTCTTACCTGTAATGAATACTGTAAATCAAACAAGCTAAATTGTAATGTTTAATATTTTGATGCTATATTACATCCTAAGGCTCGTTTAACATTTTTCATGCATATGAAAACACTTTTGCAGTCTTATTAATACAGAGAAGCATGCCGCTTCTTCCGCTATTCAAACTTGGTTTCTGTTTAAAGCTTCCAAAACAATACTGTCAATTTAATTGTATGCATGCAGCACTTCTGGGAATTGCATCTTATCATTTATAGATCTGTTTTAAATTATTCTTGTCATTGAATCCAAATTTATGCTGCCATTGATCTCGAAGGGAAAATATTAAACGATTTGGGGTCGGTGTTTGGTGACCCACAGGTCAAGGAGAATTTAACATTGGTGTTATTGAGTGTCGCGCGCACTCACCTGCCGTGGCTCTCGTGCTCCCTTTTGTTTCTGCTCATTTACATTTTGTGTGCGTGCATGACGAACAGATTACTGGAATGAGACTCAAAGTAATCATGGACTTAGCCTATACCTCTTGAGGACTTTTCAAGTCAGTGTTTTTGGTTGTAAACTATGATATTATTTATCACTTTCCTCTCACGAGCCGCTCAAATGTGATATACCACTTTTTTTTTATTTTGCTTTCTTAATTGTGTTTTCAAGCTTTTTTCTTCTCTTAGAAGGGCATTTGTAATATCATGCATACATTTAAAGGCATAGTTCACCCAAAAATGAACATTTGCTGAAAATGTACTCAACCTTAGGCCATCCAAGATATAGATGAGTTTGTTTCTTCATCAGAATAGATTTGGAGAAATTTAGCATCATATCACTTGCTCACCAATGGATCCTCTGCAGTGAATGGGTGCCGTCAGAATGAGAGTTCAAACAGCAAGTAATCCACACGACTCCAGTACATGAATGAACATCTTGTGAAGTGAAAAGCTACGTTTTTGTAAGAAAAGAATCCATTGTTAAGACGTTTTAACTTTAAACCATTTATGGCACCCATTCACGGCTGAAGATCCATTGGTGAGCAAGTGATGTAATGCTAAATTTCTCAGAATCTGTGAGTAAATTTTCAGCAGGTGAACTATTTCTTTAAATCATAATTCTGGTTTAATTTATCCTGTTTTGATTGTATGCATGAACCGAAAATCTTTGAAACAGCCAGTCCACAAATAATCTTTTTATGGGTACATACAGTAGGACATAGTGCTGCATTGCCCACATGTGAACTTACTGTTTTAGGAAATTAAAGATTATACTATCCAACAGCAGTCCCCTAGCCCCTAAATGCCAGTTGCCTTTCCCCTTCACCACCTACTCAGATCTCAGCTGAATGCTGTTCGTGAGCAAGTTTTAATGTCTGGCACTGATCTTGTGATCATGTAAACCGATAGATATGTTCTTATGAAGCTTAGGACAGTAGAAATGCTGCCAGGAAAGCCACTCTGGCATTAGTGTGTGCTATAAAATGAGCTGGCCCGGTTGCGGCGGTTCTTGCAGAAGCAGGTGTTACAGCTCGGTGCACTTCTCCCCCGTGGCCCTGAGATGGGGAACATCTGGAGAGCCTCTGTTCAGCCCCTTCTTTCCTGTTCCCGGTAAGATCAGGCAATGTAGTGAGCAGTATGGTACATGTCGACACATGGCTCCCAAGTCCTCTCACAGGGTACAGAGTGCCTTCACTTCCAAAATCACACACACGGCCTGTGTCACAGGGGGGCCTCAATAAGTTTTATTCAACGAATATGAAAAAGAGATGTGTATATATATTTTTTGGTTTAAGCCTCTTCACTTCTTTGATGAATGGGTAACACTTTATGATAAGGTTCAAGTCATTAACACAAGTTAATGCATTAGGTATCATAATGTTTGTTTTACGTAAACTATTGTTCAATGTTGCGGATCAGTTAGACCTTTAATGTTTTTGATAAAGCCTCTTATGCTTACCAAGGCATTTATTTGATGAAAAGTACATTAAAATAGTAATATTGTAAAATATTATTACATTTTAAAGCAATTGTTTTCTATTTGAATAATCTTTAAAATATAATTTATTCCTGTGATGGTAAAGCTGAATTTTCAGCAGCCATTATTCCAGTCCTCAGTGTCACAAGATTATTCAGAAATCATTTTAATATGCTAATTTGGTGCTCAAGAAATATCTTGTATTATTATCAGTGTTGAAAACAATTATGCCGCTTAATATTTTTGTGGAAAAATATTTTTCAGGATTCTTTGATAAATAGAAAGTTCAAAAGAACAGCATTTATTTGACATTAACAAATAGTTTGTAACATTTTAAATGTATTTACTTTCACTTTTGATCTATTTAATGCATCATTACCAATTTCATTAAAAAAAAATCTTACTGACTTTTTAACATTTTAAGATGTAAAAATTACAAAGTCAATATTAACATTAGTTAAAGTAATTCAGGACATGAATTAACCATTGACAATGGTGTATTTATAAATTAACAGTGACCTAGATTGACAAATACTGTATAAAAATGGTTGAACTCAATCAAATTATTAATTTGACACATGAAGGATGCTTATTTTAATTTCAGATTAGGCAGACTTTACATTTCGGGGCTAATGGCAAAAAGATTGTAGCTGGCTATTTAACTTTTAGTGTAGCATGACAAAATTCTGATGCTGGATTTGTCATCATTCTACCTTGTGATGGTATTCCAAATGTGCATGGAAGATTAGCCAAATCCTAAATATTATGTGTAATATACATGTCAGATGTGACCATTAATGTGTTAACATGCTCTCTCTTCTTGTAATTACTATAAAGTTAGTGGTTAGTATAAAATCATTCCAGCAGTAGTTCTATAGAAGCATTTAAATGAGAATTTCTCACTTTGACATTAAAATCTGGAGATGAAAAGGGGATGCTGGTCGATGAAAGAGTAATTAAGGTCCATGTAAAAATGATAGCACTTTTATCCAAGGTCAGCTAGCCCTTGAGGCAACTGAGCTGTTTTCTTCAAGTGCAAAGCGTACCAGTACACGCTCGCCTAAATCATGTATTGTCATCACATCATTTGAGTGATCCCTGGAAGCGAGATTGCACACTGACTGGAATGAAACATTAGGATCTTGTGAGAAATAATTTCGAATGGTACTGCAATCACTGGTCTGGAATCCCAGGCAACTGCGATTCAAAAGTCGTCATAACTGTCACAGGTTTGCAGTATATGTGAGCGTTGATGGTTTTTCTTCCCAGAACCCCCTGCAGAAATAACATAACATACACAGGAATGTTTGAAGCAGAGATTTAATTTTCCTACCACTCTCCATTCGAATAATATATGAAATGCACCTCCAAATTAATTTGCAGGAAGACTCTATAGTAACAGTGTAATCTCGGTGTTAGAGCACAGTTGCAAATGGATTTCTGTCTGTTGTAATTTCATAAGATGCATTCTGGGGGTCACCTTAAAGGGTGTCACCATTTTTTTAAAGCCAAAACTATCCTGCGTGCTGTCAGCAGAGAAATCCTTGCAATGCAATCGGGTTTGTGCCATCAATTTGCGAAGTATCACGTCCTGTCGTTTGGAATATCTGTTTAATTGAGTGCTACCCGACACAGGTGAGTAATTTTATATCCAGATGTCCATAATAAAGTCAGGGCGTCTTCTTACTTGTGCTCTATGCTGTGCTTAGAACTGATAGGAAGTTTACTAATGTTTGCATAGATATCTTTTACTTTGGTCCCAATGCTAAATGTGGAAGTTGCATTGAGCAAAAAAAAAAAAAAAAAGAAATTCATGTGTTTATAAATCCTTTAGATATTCTTATTCATACAGAACAAAGTACAATAAAGCTTTTGCATTCACTCAGAAAACTTTTGTGTCCCCCTGAGAAATTACTCACAAATCTTTTGTGGAGAAAATAATATGAGGTGGGAGGAAAAAATTCTTGGTGGAATGCAATACTTTTGCAAAAGAATGCAAAGTTTCTTGGGGAACGCAATACTTTTACAAAAGAACGGAAATGTTTTGTGAGGGAACGCAAAGTTTCTTGTCGGAATGCAATGCTTTTGCAAGAGAATGCAACTGTTTTGCGAGAGAGCTGAAAATTTCTTGGGGGAATGCGATACTATTGCAAGACAAGTTTATTGGTAGAAATCAATACTTTTGCATGAGAACACAAAGTTTCTTGGGGGAAAAAGTGACTGGCAAAAGCGATACCTTTGCAAGAGAAAGCAAATGTTAAAAAAAAAAAAAAAAACTGAAAAGCTTCTATTTGTTTTTTTTTTTGCGATGGAATGTAAACGGAATGGAATGTTTTTTCTTCCAAACTCATATTTTGTCCATCACATGCCCCCTTAGGGGCTCCATAGATCCACAAAAATGTTGCATATTTCCCATTTAAAATTGCCAGAGTTTGCTCTTTCATGTGAATGTGATAACATATTGTAAGTCAATTAGACACTAATCCACTAAAGTCGATCAAGCAAGTTAAAAATGGCTGCACAGGTGCAATCAGATCAGCTCCAACCGAGCTTGATTACGCAGTTGGATGTATAAATGTCAGACATCTATGCCTCTTTTTCTGTCTTATATGGGAAGGAAAAAGAAAACTTTGTGACTGTGTGTCTGAAAGTATTTCCATCTGTCTTTCTTTGTTTCAGCAGGGTTTGGGGTAACAGATCACAACAGAAGGAAGCAGATTTTTAGTCATTACTGGATCTTCCTTTTAGCAAACATGTTACTTGAGGTTTAAAAAAGTCAGCAACTTTCACATTTCTAAATGAGAGGTTCATTTGACACTGTGTTGCCTCCTCTAACACCTGTCAGGCTATCTGTCATGGGCTGGAGGTCTTCTCCACCACCATAATATTACCCCTTATACTGCAAATCCACTCAGCATTTGCAGAACTTTTCATACGTCAAATGATCCCACCCAAAGGCCCCATAGGACATAACTCAGAGCCTAAATTTAGGCAATATATTAGGAGAACCTTTAACTGGCCCCAACTGGCTTTGCTTTTTTGTTTGCTGGGACATTTAACACTACTGGCTACTCATATTGAAGTTCTTCTTTATAGTGAATTTGTCTCAGAAAGTTCTGACATTTACTGGCCGACTTTATTCAGACAGTTATAAGGCGTCCCTTGTATAACTCAGTATGGTCTTTTAAAAAGGTTAATAGTAATCTGATGTCTTAACTAAATTAAAACGAAGAGGAACTTCCAGTATTCTCTCCGTCATTCTCCTTTCAACGGGAGACTAAAAAGCCACACTTTTCCTTGCCGGTCCTGAGGAAACCCGATCAGATTGCTTGTTAATTTCATCATTTCAGCGTTTTATGGATTTTCCAGTTGGTGCACTTTTCATAAACACGCTTTTCACCCCACACACCCCCTCCGGCCTCCCCTATGTATGTCAGCATTTTCTCAGTAGGAAGAATCTGGAGGGCTGAAAGTTTATAAATAAGCCTTCTATCAAGTTCCACAACAGGTGTGACCTCTCTGTGTCCTAAAACTGAACACTTTCAAGGGCTGATATCTGAAAAGAGGGTGTTGGGAGCAGAAGAGAGGGGATTTACTGCTATCTAAAATAGATACCTTCATCAACCACTGACTATTACCTTCCAAAGCGGTGCATGACTCCTGGCCTTAGTTTGTTTTACACAAATCACGCTCGTCCTTGCTTCTCCTTACTCGTGTATCAGGCCTTTAGTCGGCCCATTAAAGTTGGGCACTGTAGAGTGCAGCAACTGTAGTCATGATTAATAAACAGAATTTGCAGAGAAAAGCTCCAGGATCAATGAAGACCTTCTCTTGTAGCGAATACACACTTGCGCTTAAACCATATGTTCCATGACGATATCCAAACCACCTCCCCACAAGCACCCATGTACTTTCCCATCTAAGGACTAGGAGAAAATGATTTCCTTTTCTCTTAACAGACTCGCGGACTGTTCAATAGGAGTCTAATGCCCATGGCAGATGGACAGTAAGTGCTACGAGCAGCTCCTTTAAAGCTCACCACTGACCACATTACGATGTTTGCATCATTTACAGAACAGGCACATATGCTTTTATGTGGTGCACGCTCAAAGCACATGATTTCTCTGCATTGTGATTATATTTTTCCATTTTAATCTGCAAGAAAATGTTCAGTATTTCCACTAGAGCGTTTTCAAGTTGCTTTTCTGCTGTTCAGCGGAGTATAGTATCTCATCTGTCATTGTATGAACAAAGTGGCAAAAGCTGGCTAACGGCAACCCCTTCAAATAGTAAAGAGGTGTCCAAGGGTTGGTCCCAAGTTCAGAGTGATTTTTGGCACCTCCTTTCCCATCGCAGCAGATCTGTTGCAGTCTGAGGGCAGCAAACAGGTGAGGGAGAGAGGGAAGGTTTGTTGGATTATTTTACATTATTTTGATTAATTATTCAGATGCCTCCCATTCTGCTCGTAACGACTTGGTATGTTACAGTCAGAACCAGTGAGTTCTGTATATACTGTATATATACATACAGTTGTGGTCATAATTTTACATACACTTTGCAGTATATGCAAAATGTTAATAATTTTACCAAAATAAGAGAGATCATACAGAATACATGTTATTTTTTTTATTTAGTACTGACCTTAATAAGATATTTCACGTAAAAGACGTTTACATATAGTCCACAAGAGAAAAGAATAGTTGAATTTATAAAAATGACCCCATTCAAAAGTTTACATTCGCTTGATTCTTGATTCTTTTGTTTTGCGATAGTTGTTCATGAGTCCCTTGTTTGTCCAGAACAGTAAAACTGCCCGCTGTTCTTCAGAAAAATCCTTCAGGTCCCAAAAATTATTTGGTTTTCCAGCATCTTTTGCATATTTGAACCCTTTTCAACAATGACTGTATGATTTTGAGATCCATCTTTTCTTTTCACACTGAGGGTGTATATATATATATATATATATATATGTATATATATATATAGTTTTTATACTTGTTTATGATCTCTCTTATTTAAACAAGTAATTTTCTTATTTAAAGAACTAATATATACCAAAAATCTTGTCTGGCATGTTTAGAAAATAATAATTAGATGACAGTAAAAGACTCTATATAATAAAATTTAGTATGATCACTTTTTCTTTTATATATTTGAATAAGTACAGGTCAAAATAAGTTTGTTGTTTCATTTTTACATAACTATATTTGTTACACTGAATAATGATGGAACATTTGACATTTTATTTTCACTAATGTTAATTGAAACATTAAAGTAGACGCTTTAAATTAAATAGGCTTTCTATGTATATAAAATCACTTTGGTCAGTTTAATTAGAAGCGGACACCAAAATGTGACGTCTTGTCTCTGACCCATATATATATATATATATATATACACTGAACAAAATTATAAAC